>NC_073350.2:25730000-26030000 GCF_027580225.2 Misgurnus anguillicaudatus | reverse complement strand
TATCAAAAATCCTTTCGCAATTTATCATCTACAATGTCTCAGCATCATGTTGACCACTTCTGGAGTCAAGCACATCAATTTCCTGGAAGTAGTATTTAAAAGTTCACTGCATACAACTGTAAGGCTTAAATATGCCTTTAAAATGAAAGTAAAGTTTGACCCATTGCCATGAGAGCAGCGTTTGAGATATCAAAAATCCCTTCGCAATTAATCATCTACAATGTCTCAGCATCATGTTGACCACTTTTGGTGTCACTTGCATGAATATTCTAGAAGGAGTATTTAAAAGAACATTGCATGGAACTGTCAAAAAAATCCACCTTTGTGACTGACACACTTCCTGGCGCCTGGTGGTGGCGCTATACCCGGGAGTCACAATAGGCACATCGATGCGATCGGAATCTTCAGACGAACCAATACCCCGCATGGCATCACAATAAGACATTTTTTGCTTTAGATATTAGACACTTCCTGTTTCTCTGATTTCGCCATAAATTTGTTGGCTCGCCATGGCAGAAACGTTCGAGATATCAAAAATCCCTTTGCAATTTAGCAAGTCTAATGTCTCAACATCATGTTCACCACTTTTGGTGTCAATCGCATGCATCCTCTAGGAGGAGTATTTAAAAGTTCACCGTATGCATTTTTGAAACCATCCAAAATGGCCGACTTCGTGTGGGGCGGAGTTAATAGGTTTGATTGTGAAAGTTGTTCGGGTCGTTGGGATCTATATACGTACCAACTCTCGTACATGTGCGTACATGTTTGCCCGATTTGTGCACCAATATTTTTTTGCATTACAGGGGGCGCTACAGAGCCCTACTGCCACGCCCGTGTTCCAGCATTGGCCGGGTCCTAATGGCCGACGACTTTGAGGTCTGTGCTAAATTTCAGTTGTTTTCGAGCATGTTAAGGCACCCAAAGTGCATGCCAAGTGCTTAAATATGTCTGAAAATGATAGTAAAGTTTGACGTGTTGCAATGGGAACAGCGTTCAAGATATCAAAAATCCCTTCGCAATTTATCATCTACAATGTCTCAGCATCATGTTGACCACTTTTGGTGTCAATCGCATGAAAATCCTAGGAGGAGTATTTAAAAGTTCACCACATGCAACTGTCAAAAAATCCACCTTTTGTGACTGCACCACTTCCTGGTGCCTGTTGGTGGCGCTATACCGGAGACTCACAATAGGCACATCGATGCGATCGGAATCCTTGGCCAAACATACACACTGCGTTTCATCCCAATAAGACATTTTTTGCTCTAGATATTAGACACTTCTTGTTTCTCTGAATTCGCCATAAATTTGACGGCTCGCCATGGCAACACTGTTAGAGATATCAAAAATCCCTTTGCAATTTAGCAAGTCCAATGTCTCAGCATCATGTTCACCACGTTTGGTGTCAATCGTATGAATTTTCTAGGAGAAGTATTTAAAAGTTCATGACTGACACACTTCCTGGCGCCTGGTGGTGGCGCTATAGCCGAGCCTCACAATAGGCACATCGATGCGATCAGAATCTTCAGACTAACAAACACCCCGCATGGCATCACAATAAGACATTTTTTGCCTTAGATATTAGACACTTCCTGTTTCTCTGATTTCGCCACAACTTTGTCGGCTCGCCATGGCAGAACCGTTCGAGATATCAAAAATCCCTTCGCAATTTAGCAAGTCCAATGTCTCGACATCATGTTCACCACTTTTGGTGTCAATCGCATGCATCCTCTAGGAGGAGTTTTTAAAAGTTCAACGCATGCATTTTTTAAACAATCCAAAATGGCCGACTTCCTGTTGGGCGGAGCTTAAATGTTAGAGGGCGAAAGTTGTTCGGGTCGATGAGCTCTATATGCGTACCAACTCTCGTACATGTGCATACATGTTTGCACGATCTGTGCGTCAATGTTTTTTTTTTGCATTACAGGGGGCGCTACAGAGCCCCCCTGCCACGCCTGTGTTCCAGCCTTTGCCCGTTCGCAATGACGGACGACTCTGACGTCTGTGCCAAATTTCAAGAGTTTTCGAGTATGTTAAGGCACCCAAAATGCCCAAAAGTGTTAAAAAAAATAAAAATAATAATAAAAAAAAAATAATAATAAATTCGAGCAAAAACAATAGGGCTTCGCACCTTTCGGTGCAGGCCATTCTGGCCTGCTCCTCGGTGCTCGGGCCCTAATAATAATAAAAAAAAAAATATAGCTGCAAGCAGCGATGGCGGGCCCTCGCACGTTTGTTTACCGCTACACGGTGCCTCCGAGAAAACGATGCACGGTGGGCAAGTGCATCAAGTGGGTAAATATCATGCTGCTACTGACCCATTTAGGTACTGTAGGTAAAAGAAACCCCACATTTTAGACAAACGGGGGCGCTAGTGAGCCACTAAATAGACAGGCCTTTATCTGACGTTTTTGTCAACACTTAACAGCCGACAAATCTGATGTGTGTGCCAAATTTAAAGTTAATCTAAGCACACCAAGAGCCTTAAATATGCCTGACATAAAAGTAAAGTTTGACACGTTGCCATGGGAACAGCGTTACAGATGTCAAAAATTCCTTCGCAATTTAGCGTCTACAATGTCTCAGCATCATGTTGACAACTTCTGGTGTGAATTGCATTATTTCCCTAGAAGGAGTATTAAAAAGAACATTGCATGCGACTGTCAGGCTTAAATAAGCCTTTAAAATGAAAGTAAAAAGTTTGACGCGTTGCCATGGGAACAGCGTTTGAGATATCAAAAATCCCTTCACTTTTTTATCATCTCCAATGTCTCGGCATCATGTTGACCACGTTTGGTGTCAATCGCATGAATATCCTAGAAGGAGTATTGAAAAGTTCACTGCATGGGCTTAAATATGCCTTTAAAATGAAAGTAAAGTTTGACGCGTTGTCATGGGAACAACGTTTGAGATATCAAAAATCCCTTCGCAATTTATCATCTACTATGTCTTGGCATCATGTTGACCACTTTTGGTGTCAATCGCATAAACATTCTAGGACGAGTATTTAAAAGAACATCACATGGAACTGTCAAAAAAATCAACCTTTGTGACTGCAACACTTCCTGGCGCCTGGTGGTGGCGCTATACCCGAGACTTACAATAGGCACATCGATGCGATCGGAATCTTCAGACGAACAAACACCCCGCGTGTCATCACTATAAGACATTTTTTGCCTTAGATATTAGACACTTCCTGTTTCTCTGATTTCACCATGACTTTGCCGCTTCGCCATGGCAACACCGTTCGAGATATCAAAAATCCCTTCGCAATTTAGCAAGTCCAATGTCTTGACATCATGATCACCACATTTGGTGTCATTTGCATGAATCCCCTAGGAGGAGTATTCAAAAGTTCACCGCATGCATTTTTTAAACAATCCAAAATGGCGGACTTCCTGTTGGGCGGAGCTAAAATGTTAGAGGGCGAAAGTTGTTCGGGTCGATGAGATCTATATGCGTACCAACTTTCGTAAATATGCGTACATGTTTGCCCGATCTGTGCACTCCTGTTTGTTTTTGCATTACAGGGGGCGCTACAGAGCCCCCGTGCCACGCCCGTGTTCCAGCCTTTGGCTTTCGGCGATCACGGACGACTCTGATGTCTGTGCCAAATTTCAAGAGTTTTCGAGTATGTTAAGGCCCCCAAAATGTCCAAAAGTGTTGAAAAAAAAAAAAAAAAAAAAAAAAATAATAAAAAGAAATATAGCTGCAAGCAGCAATGGCGGGCCCTCGCACGTTTTTTTACCGCTACACTGTGCCTCCGAGAAACGACGCAAAGTGGGCACGTGCATCAAGTGGGTAAATATCAGTGGACTATTTCATGTTGCTACTGACCAATTTGGGTACTGTAGGTAATAGAAACCCCACATTTTAGACAAACGGGGGCGCTAGTGAGCCAATAAATAGACACGCCTTTATCTGACCTTTTTGTCGACACTTAACAGCCGACAACTCTCATGTGTGTGCCAAATTTAAAGTTAATGTAAGCACGCAAAGAGCCTTAAACATGCCTGAAATTAAAGTAAAGTTTAAAGCGTTGCCATGGCAACAGCGTTCGAGATGTCAAAAATTCCTTCGCAATTTAGCATCTACAATGTCTCAGCATCATGTTGACCACTTTTGGTGTCAATCACAAAAACATTCTAGGAGGAGTATTTAAAAGAACATTGCATGGAACTGTCAAAAAATCCACCTTTTGTGACTGCCACACTTCCTGGTGCCTGTTGGTGGCGCTATACCTGAGACTCACAATAGGCACATCGATGCGATCGGAATCCTTGGCCGAACATACATACTGCGTTTTTATCCCAATAAGACATTTTTTGCTTTAGATATTAGACACTTCCTGTTTCTCTGAATTCGCCATAAATTTGTCGCCTCGCCATGGCAACACCGTTCGAGATATCAAAAATCCCTTCGCAATTTAGCAAGTCCAATGTCTCAGCATCATGTTCACCACGTTTGGTGTCAATTGTATGAATTCCCTAGGAGAAGTATTTAAAAGTTCATGACTGACACACTTCCTGGCGCCTGGTGGTGGCGCTATACCTGAGACTCACAATAGGCACATCGATGCGATTGGAATCTTCAGACGAACAAACGCCCCGCTTGGCATAACAATAAGAATTTTTTTGCCTTAGACATTAGACACTTCCTGTTTCTCTGATTTCGCCACAACTTTGTCGCCTCGCCATGGCAGAACCGTTCGAGATATCAAAAATCCCTTCGCAATTTAGCAAGTACAATGTCTCGACATCATGATCACCACGTTTGGTGTCATTCGCATGAATCCCCTAGGAGGAGTATTTAAAAGTTCACCGCATGCATTTTTTAAACAATGCAAAATAGCCGACTTCCTGTTGGGCGGAGCTTAAATGTTAGAGGGCGAAAGTTGTTCGGGTTGATGAGATCTATAAGCGTACCAATTCTCGTACATGTGCGTACATTTTTGCCCGATCTGTGCATCAATGGTTTCTTCTGCATTACAGGGGGCGCTACAGAGCCCCTGTGCCACGCCCGTTGTCCAGCCTTCGGTTTTCTGCAATGACGGACGACTATGACGTCTGTGCCAAATTTCAAGAGTTTTCGAGTATGTTAAGGCACCCAAAATCCCCAAAAGTGTTAAAAAAAAAAAAAAAAAAAAAAAAAATATAGCTGCAAGCAGCGATGGCGGGCCCTCGCACGTTATTTTTCCGCTACACGGTGCGTCCGAGAAAACGATGCACGGTGGGCAAGGGCCTCAAGTGGGTAAATATCAGTGGGCTACTTAATGTTGTTACTGACCCATTTGGGGACTGTAGGTAAAAGAAACCCCACATTTTAGACAAACGGGGGGGGGGGGGCTAGTCAGCCACTAAATAGACACGCCTTTATCTGACCTTTTTGTCAACACTTAACTGCCAACAACTCTGATGTGTGTGCCAAATTTAAAGTTAATCCAAACACGCCAAGAGCCTTAAAAAAGCCTTAAATAAAAGTAAAGTTTGACGCGTTGCCATGGGAACAGCGTTCGAGATTTCAAAAATTCCTTCGCAATTTAGCATCTCCAATGTCTCAGCATCATGTTGACCACTTCTGGTGTCAATCGAATGAATATTCTAGAAGGAGTATTTAAAAGTTCACTGCATGGAACTGAAAGGCTTCAATATGCCTTTAAAATGAAAGTAAAGTTTGACACGTTGCTATGGGAACAGCATTCGAGATATCAAAAATCCCTTCGCAATTTATCATCTACAATGTCTCAGCATCATGTTGACCACTTTTGGTGTCAATCGAATGAATATCCTAGAAGGAGTATTTAAAAGAACATCGGATGTAACTGTCAAAAAAATCCACCTTTGTGACTGACACACTTCCTGGCGCCTGGTGGTGGCGCTATACCCGAGACTCACAATAGGCACATTGATGCGATCGGAATCTTCAGACGAACAAACATCCCGCGTGTCATCACAATAAGACATTTTTTGCCTTAGATATTAGACACTTCCTGTTTCTCTGATTTCGCCATGACTTTGTCGCTTCGCCATGGCAGAACCGTTCGAGATATCAAAAATCCCTTCGCAATTTAGCAATTACAATGTCTCGACATCATGATCACCACGTTTGGTGTCAATCCCATGAATCCCCTAGAAGGAGTATTCAAAAGTTCACCGCATGCATTTTTTAAACAATCCGAAATAGCTGACTTCCTGTTGGGCGGAGCTTAAATGTTAGAGGGCGAAAGTTGTTCGGGTCGATGAGATCTATATGTGTACCAACTCTCGTACATGTGCGTACATTTTTGCCCGATCTGTGCCCCAATGTTTGTTTTTGAATTACAGGGGGCGCTACAGAGCTCCCTTGCCACGCCCGTATTCCAGCCTTTGCATGAGCCTAGTGGCACGCGACTCTGACGTGTGTGCCAAATTTCAAGACTTTTCGAGTATGTTAAGGCTCCCAAATTAGCACAAGTGTTGAAAAAAAAAAAAAAAATAAAAAAAAAAAAAATAATTAATTCGCCCAAAAACAATTGGGGTTCGCACCTTTCGGTGCAGGCCATTCTGGCCTGCTCCTCGGTGCTCGGGCCCTAAAAATAAAAATAAAAAAAAAATAATAAATTCGAGCAAAAACAATAGGGCTTCGCACCTTTCGGTGCAGGCCATTCTGGCCTGCTCCTCGGTGCTCGGGCCCTAAATATAGCTGCAAGCAGCGATGGCGGGCCCTCGCACGTTATTTTACCGCTACACGGTGCCTTCGAGAAAACGATGCACGGTGGGCAAGTGCATCAAGTGGGTAAATATCAGTGGACTATTTCATGTTGCTACTGACCCATTTAGGTACAGTAGGTAAAAGAAACCCCATATTTTAGACAAACGGGGGAGCTAGTCAGCCACCAAATAGACACGCCTTTATCTGACGTTTTTGTCAACACTTAACAGACGAAAACTCTGATGTGTGTGCCAAATTTAAAGTTCAACTAAGCACGCCAAGAGCCTTAAACATGCCTGAAATTAAAGTAAAGTTTGACGTGTTGCCATGGGAACAGCGTTCGAGATATCAAAAATCCCTTCGCAATTTATCATCTACAATGTCTCGGCATCATGTTAACCACTTCTCGTGTCAATCGCATGAAAATCCTAGAAGGAGTATTTAAAAGAACATCACATGGAACTGTCAAAAAAATCAACCTTTGTGACTGCAACACTTCCTGGCGCCTGGTGGTGGCGCTATACCCGAGACTTACAATAGGCACATCGATGCGATCGGAATCTTCAGACGAACAAACACCCCGCATTTCATCATAATAAGACATTTTTTGCCTTAGATATTAGACACTTCCTGTTTCTCTGATTTCCCCATGACTTTGCCGCTTCGCCATGGCAACACCGTTCGAGATATCAAAAATCCCTTCGCAATTTAGCAAGACCAATGTCTTGACATCATGATCACCACGTTTGGTGTCATTTGCATGAATCCCCTAGGAGGAGTATTCAAAAGTTCACCGCATGCATTTTTTAAACAATCCAAAATGGCGGACTTCCTGTTGGGCGGAGCTAAAATGTTAGAGGGCGAAAGTTGTTCGGGTCGATTAGATCTATATGTGTACCAACTTTCGTAAATGTGCGTACATTTTTGCCCGATCTGTGCATCAATGGTTTTTTTTGCATTACAGGGGGCGCTACAGAGCCCCCGTGCCACGCCCGTGTTCCAGCCTTTGGATTTCTGCGATGACGGACGACTTTGACGTCTGTGCCAAATTTCAAGAGTTTTCGAGTATGTTAAGGCACCCAAAAAGTCCAAAAGTGTTAAAAAAAATAAAAACAAAAAAAAAAAATAATAATAATAATAAAAAATATAGCTGCAAGCAGCAATGGCGGGCCCTCGCACATTTTTTTTACCGCTACATGGTGCGTCCGAGAAAACGATGCACGGTGCGCAAGGGCATCAAGTGGGTAAAATATCAGTGGGCTATTTAATGTTGTTTCTGAGCCATTTGGGGACTGTAGGTAAAAAACAACCCCACATTTTAGACAAACAGGGGCACTAGTGAGCCACTTAAGAGACACGCCTTTATCTGACCTTTTTGTACACACTTAACAGCCGAAAACTCTGATGTGTGTGCCAAATTTAAAGTTCAACTAAGCACGCCAAGAGTATAAAAAAACATGCCTGAAATTAAAGTAAAGTTTGACGCGTTGCCATAGGAACAGCGTTCGAGATGTCAAAAATTCCTTCACAATATATCATCTACAATGTCTCGGCATCATGTTGACCACTTCTGGTGTCAATCGCATGAATCCCATACGAGCAGTATTTAAAGGTTCACAGCATGTAACTGTCAGCCTTAAATATGTGTAAAAATGAAAGTAAAGTTTGATGCATTGCCATGGGAGCAGCGTTCGAGATATCAAAAATCCCTTCGCAATTTATCATCTACAATGTCTTTGCATTATGTTGACCACTTCTCGTGTCAATCGCATGAAAATCCTAGAAGGAGTATTTAAAAGTTAACTGTATGCAACTGAAAGGCTTACATATGCCTTTAAAATGAAAGTAAAGTTTGAACAGTTGCCATGGGAACAGCGTTTGAGATATCAAAAATCCCTTCGCAATTTATCATCTACAATGTCTCGGCATCATGGTGACCACTTCTCGTGTCAATCGCATGAAAATCCTAGAAGGAGTATTTAAAAGAACATTGCATGGAACTTTCAAAAAAATCCAGCTTTGTGACTGACACACTTCCTGGCGCCTGCTGGTGGCGCTATACCCGGGAGTCACAATAGGCACATCGATGCGATCGGAATCTTCAGATGAACAAACACCCCACGTGTCATTACAATAAGACATTTTTTGCCTTAGTTATTAGACACTTCCTGTTTCTCTGATTTCGCCACAACTTTGTCGGCTCGCCATGGCAGAACCGTTCGAGATATCAAAAATCCCTTCGCAATTTAGCAAGTCCAATGTCTCGACATCATGTTCACCACTTTTGGTGTCAATCGCATGCATCCTCTAGGAGGAGTATTCAAAAGTTCAACACATGCATTTTTTAAACAATCCAAAATAGCTGACTTCCTGTTGGGCGGAGCCAAAATGTTAGAGGGCGAAAGTTGTTCGGGTCGATGAGATCTATATGCGTACCAACTCTCGTACATATGCGTACATGTTTGCACGATCTGTGCCCCAATGTTTGTTTTTGCATTGCAGGGGGCGCTACAGAGCTCCCTTGCCACGCCCGTGGTCCAGCCTTTGCCCGGACCTGATGGCCGACGACTCTGACGTGTGTGCCAAATTTCAAGAGTTTTCGAGTATGTTAAGGCACCCAAAGTGGCCAAAAGTGTTAAAAAAAAATAAAAATAAAAAAAAAAAATATAGCTGCAAGCAGCAATGGCGGGCCCTCGCACGTTTTTTTACCGCTACACGGTGCCTCCGAGAAAACGACGCAAAGTGGGCACGTGCATCAAGTGGGTAAATATCAGTGGACTATTTCATGTTGCTACTGACCAATTTGGGTACTGTAGGTACGGGGTACGGGGGCGCTAGTGAGCCACTAAATAGACACGCCTTTATCTGACCTTTTTGTCAACACTTAACAGCCGACAACTCTCATGTGTGTGCCAAATTTAAAGTTAATCTAAGCATGCAAAGAGCCTTAAACATGCCTGAAATTAAAGTAAAGTTTGAAGCGTTGCCGTGGCAACAGCGTTCGAGATGTCAAAAATTCCTTCGCAATTTAGCATCTACAATGTCTCAGCATCATGTTGACCACTTTTCGTGTCAATCACATAAACAATCTAGGAGAAGTATTTAAAAGAACATCACATGGAACTGTCAAAAAAATCAACCTTTGTGACTGCAACACTTCCTGGCGCCTGGTGGTGGCGCTATACCCGAGACTCACAATAGGCACATCGATGCGATCAGAATCTTCAGACGAACAAACACCCCGTGTGTCATCATAAAAAGACATTTTTTACCTTAGATATTAGACACTTCCTGTTTCTCTGATTTCGCCATGAATTTGTCGCCTCGCCATGGCAGAACCGTTCGAGATATCAAAAATCCCTTTGCAATTTAGCAAGTACAATGTCTCGACATCATGATCACCACGTTTGGTGTCAATCCCATGAATCCCCTAGAAGGAGTATTCAAAAGTTCACCGTATGCATTTTTGAAACCATCCAAAATGGCCGACTTCCTGTGGGGCGGAGCTAATAGGTTTGATTGTGAAAGTTGTTCGGGTTGATGAGATCTATATACGTACCAACTTTCGTACATGTGCGTACATGTTTGCCCGATTTGTGCACCAATATTTTTTTTGCATTACAGGGGGCGCTACAGAGCCCTACTGCCACACCCGTGTTCCAGCGTTTGCCCAGTCCTAATGGCCGACGACTTTGAGGTCTGTGCCAAATTCCCGGTGTTTTCGAGCATGTTAAGGCACCCAAAGTGCATGCCAAGTGCTTAAATATCCCTGAAAATGAAAGTAAAGTTTGACGTGTTGCCATGGGAGCAGCATTCGAGATATCAAAAATCCCTTCGCAATTTATCATCTACAATGCCTCAGCATCATGTTGACCACTTTTGGTGTCAATTGCATGAAAATCCTAGGAGGAGTATTTAAAAGAACATTGCATGGAACTGTCAAAAAATCCACCTTTAGTGACTGCCACACTTCTTGGTGCCTGTTGGTGGCGCTATACCCGAGACTCACAATAGGCACATTGATGCGATCGGAATCCTTGGCCGAACATACACACTGCGATTCATCCCAATAAGAAATTTTTTGCTTTAGATATCAGACACTTCCTGTTTCTCTGAATTCGCCATAAATTTGTCGCCTTGCCATTACAACACCGTTCGAGATATCAAAAATCCCTTCGCAATTTAGCAAGTCCAATGTCTCAGCATCATGTTCACCACGTTTGGTGTCAATTGTATGAATTCCCTAGGAGAAGTATTTAAAAGTTCATGACTGACACACTTCCTGGCGCCTGGTGGTGGCGCTATACCTGAGACTCACAATAGACACATCGATGCGATCGGAATCTTCAGACGAACAAACGCCCCGCTTGGCATAACAATAAGAATTTTTTTGCCTTAGATATAAGACACTTCCTGTTTCTCTGATTTCGCCACAACTTTGTCGCCTCGCCATGGCAGGACCTTTCGAGATATCAAAAATCCCTTCGCAATTTAGCAAGTACAATGTCTCGACATCATGATCACCACGTTTGGTGTCATTCGCATGAATCCCCTAGGAGGAGTATTTAAAAGTTCACCGCATGCATTTTTTAAACGATGCAAAATAGCCGACTTCCTGTTGGGCGGAGCTTAAATGTTAGAGGGCGAAAGTTGTTCGGGTTGATGAGATCTATAAGCGTACCAATTCTCGTACATGTGCGTAAATTTTTGCCCGATCTGTGCATCAATGGTTTCTTCTGCATTACAGGGGGCGCTACAGAGCCCCTGTGCCACGCCCGTTGTCCAGCCTTTGGTTTTCTGCAATGACGGACGACTCTGACGTCTGTGCCAAATTTCAAGAGTTTTCGAGTATGTTAAGGCACCCAAAATCCCCAAAAGTGTTAAAAAAAATAAAAATAAAAAAAAAAAAAAAAAAAATAATAAATTTGAGCAAAAACAATAGGGCTTCGCACCTTTCGGTGCAGGCCATTCTGGCCTGCTCCTCGGTGCTCGGGCCCTAATAATAATAATAAATTCGAGCAAAAACAATAGGGCTTCGCACCTGTCGGTGCAGGCCATTCTGGCCTGCTCCTCGGTGCTCGGGCCCTAATAATCCGAGCAAAAACAATAGGGCTTCGCACCTTTCGGTGCAGGCCATTCTGGCCTGCTCCTCGGTGCTCGGGCCCTAAATATAGCTGCAAGCAGCAATGGCGGGCCCTCGCACGTTTTTTTACCGCTACACGGTGCGTCCGAGAAAACGATGCACGGCGTGCAAGAGCATCAAGTGGGTAAAATATCAGTGGGCTATTTAATGTTGTTTCTGAGGCATTTGGGGACTGTAGGTAAAAGAAACCCCACATTTTAGACAAACAGGGGCACTAGTGAGCCACTTAAGAGACACGCCTATGTCTGACCTTTTTGTCAACACTTAACAGCCGAAAACTCTGATGTGTGTGCCAAATTTAAACTTAAACTAAGCACGCCAAGAGCCTTAAATATGCCTGAAATTAAAGTAAAGTTTGACGCGTTGCCATGGGAACAGCGTTCGAGATGTCAAAAATTCCTTCGCAATTTATCATCTACAATGTCTCGGCATCATCTTGACCACTTCTGGTGTCAATCGCATGAATCCCATACGAGGAGTATTTAAAGGTTCACAGCATGTAACTGTCAGCCTTAAATATGTGTAAAAATGAAAGTAAAGTTTGATGCATTGCCATGGGAACAGCGTTCGAGATATCAAAAATCCCTTCGCAATTTATCATCTACAATGTCTATGCATCATGTTGACCACTTCTCGTGTAAATCGCATGAAAATCCTAGAAGGAGTATTTAAAAGTTAACTGTATGGAACTGAAAGGCTTAAATATGCCTTTAAAATGAAAGTAAAGTTTGACGCGTTGCCATGGGAACAGCGTTTGAGATATCAAAAATCCCTTCGCAATTTATCATCTACAATGTCTCGGCATCATAGTGACCACTTTTGGTGTCAATCGCATGAAAATCCTAGGAGGAGTATTTAAAAGAACATTGCATGGAACTTTCAAAAAAATCCAGCTTTGTGACTGACACACTTCCTGGCGCCTGCTGGTGGCGCTATACCCGGGAGTCACAATAGGCACATCGATGCGATCGGAATCTTCAGATGAACAAACACCCCGCGTGTCATTACAATAAGACATTTTTTGCCTTAGATATTAGACACTTCCTGTTTCTCTGATTTCGCCACAACTTTGTCGGCTCGCCATGGCAGAACCGTTCGAGATATCAAAAATCCCTTCGCAATTTAGCAAGTCCAATGTCTCGACATCATGTTCACCACTTTTGGTGTCAATCGCATGCATCCTCTAGGAGGAGTATTCAAAAGTTCAACGCATGCATTTTTTAAACAATCCAAAATAGCTGACTTCCTGTTGGGCGGAGCTTAAATGTTAGAGGGCGAAAGTTGTTCGGGTCGATGAGATCTATATGCGTACCAACTCTCGTACATGTGCGTACATATTTGCACGATCTGTGCATCAATGTTTTTTTTTGCATTACAGGGGGCGCTACAGAGCCCCCGTGCCACGCCCGCGTTCCAGCCTTTGCCCGTTCGCAATGACGGACGACTCTGACGTCTGTGCCAAATTTCAAGAGTTTTCGAGTATGTTAAGGCACCCAAAATGCCCAAAAGTGTTAAAAAAAAAAAAAAAAACAATAAATTCGAGCAAAACCAATAGGGCTTCGCACCTTTCGGTGCAGGCCATTCTGGCCTGCTCCTCGGTGCTCAGGCCCTAATAATAAATTCGAGGAAAAACAATAGGGCTTCGCACCTTTCGGTGCAGGCCATTCTGGCCTGCTCCTCGGTGCTCGGGCCCTAAATATAGCTGCAAGCAGCAATGGCGGGCCCTCGCACGTTTTTTTACCGCTACACGGTGCGTCCGAGAAAACGGCGCACGGTGGGCAAGGGCATCAAGTGGGTAAAATATCAGTGGGCTATTTAATGTTGTTTCTGAGCCATTTGGGGACTGTAGGTAAAAGAAACCCCATATTTTAGACAAACAGGGGCACTAGTGAGTCACTAAATAGACAAGCCTATGTCTGACCTTTTTGTCAACACTTAACAGCCGAAAACTCTGATGTGTGCAGAGATGTATAGTAACGAAGTAGAACTACTTCACTACTGTACTTAAGTACTAAAAGGCAGTATCTGTACTCTACTGAATTATTATTTTTTTCTCCTACTTCCACTTTTACTTCAGTACATATTTTCGATGAGTTTAATACTTTTTCTCCAATACATTTTTTATGTGCTGCATAGTTACTCGTTACACTCAAATGTTACGAATCATTCCAAACCTACATTATCACTGCCGGAGCGGTAATACACATTAGAAACACACACAGATTGTGGTCTAAACCAATAGGAGATAGTGAAGAGCGGACCCCTCCCTCTCACTCACAAATATGAGCCGCGGTTGTGGACAAATGTGAAGTGAAGAGAAAACCAAAGTGCACGAGAGAGACAGATAGAGAGAGAGAATTCGCTAGAAAGGGCGAGTGTGCGCGAAAGAAGGAAACCTAAATACATTGAAACATCTTGTACCTTTACCTATTACCATTACATCGACTAATATTTTATTAATTCTGAATTCTCTATTGCCATATTAGATACATTAATCTGAACATTCCTGTCCTTGTACTCCTGCTACAGCCAAAGCAATTGTGAGTGTCCTTTAGCTTAAACATTTGAAATAATATAAACAATATTATATTCAAACTTTTCACTGTTTTCTTTAATAACTACATTACACAATACTTGTTCTTTTACTTTCAGTACTTGAGTAGTATATTTTAAAATAAACTACTTGCAATACTTAAGTACAAAACATGTTTAATACTTCAGTACTTCCACTTAAGTGGTGTGCTCACTTTTTTGATAGAGCACTTGTACTTTTACTCAAGTCTGGGTCCCTAGTACTTTATACATCTCTGGATGTGTGTGCCAAATTTAAAGTTCAACTAAGCACGCCAAGAGCCTTAAACATGCCTGAAATTAAAGTAAAGTTTGACGCGTTGCCATGGGAACAGCGTTCGAGATGTCTAAAATTCCTTCGCAATGTATCATCTACAATGTCTCGGCATCATGTTGACCACTTCTGGTGTCAATCGCATGAATCCCATACGAGGAGTATTTAAAGGTTCACAGCATGTAACTGTCAGCCTTAAATATGTGTAAAAATGAAAGTAAACTTTGATGCGTTGCCATGGCAACAGCGTTCGAGATATAAACAATCCCTTCGCAATGTATCATCTACAATGTCTCGGCATCATGTTGACCACTTCTCGTGTCAATCGCATGAATCCCATACGAGGAGTATTTAAAGGTTCACAGCATGTAACTGTCAGCCTTAAATATGTGTAAAAATGAAAGTAAACTTTGATGCGTTGCCATGGCAACAGCGTTCGAGATATAAACAATCCCTTCGCAATTTATCATCTACAATGTCTCAGCATCATGTTGACCACTTCTGGTGTCAATCGCATGAAAATCCTAGAAGGAGTATTTAAAAGTTAACTGTATGCAACTGAAAGGCTTAAATTTGCCTTTAAAATGAAAGTAAAGTTTGACAGGTTGCTATGGGAACAGCGTTTGAGATATCAAAAATCCCTTCGCAATTTATCATCTACAATGTCTCGGCATCATGGTGACCACTTTTGGTGTCAATCGCATGAAAATCCTAGAAGGAGTATTTAAAAGAACATTGCATGGAACTTTCAAAAAAATCCAGCTTTGTGACTGACACACTTCCTGGCGCCTGCTGGTGGCGCTATACCCGATACTCACAATAGGCACATCAATGCGATCGGAATCTTCAGACGAACAAACACCCCGCGTGTCATTACAATAAGACATTTTTTGCCTTAGATATTAGACACTTCCTGTTTCTCTGATTTCGCCACAACTTTGTCGGCTCGCCATGGCAGAACCGTTCGAGATATCAAAAATCCCTTCGCAATTTAGCAAGTCCAATGTCTCAACATCATGTTCACCACTTTTGGTGTCAATCGCATGCATCCTCTAGGAGGAGTATTCAAAAGTTCAACGCATGCATTTTTTAAACAATCCAAAATAGCTGACTTCCTGTTGGGCGGAGCTTAAATGTTAGAGGGCGAAAGTTGTTCGGGTCGATGAGATCTATATGCGTACCAACTCTCGTACATGTGTGTACATGTTTGCCCGATCTGCGCACTCCTGTTTGTTTTTGCATTACAGGGGGCGCTACAGAGCCCCCGTGCCACGCCCGTGTTCCAGCCTTTGCCCTTTTGCAATGACGGACGACCCTGACGTCTGTGCCAAATTTCAAGAGTTTTCGAGTATGTTAAGGCACCCAAAATGCCCAAAAGTGTTAAAAAAAATAAAAAAATAAAAAATAATAATAAATATAGCTGCAAGCAGCAATGGCGGGCCCTCGCACGTTTTTTTTCCGCTACACGGTGCCTCCAAGAAAACGACGCAAAGTGGGCACGTGCATCAAGTGGGTAAATATCAGTGGA
The DNA here is from genome assembly GCF_027580225.2 of Misgurnus anguillicaudatus. NCBI lineage: Eukaryota > Metazoa > Chordata > Actinopteri > Cypriniformes > Cobitidae > Misgurnus > Misgurnus anguillicaudatus. Next base: position 26,013,794 of record NC_073350.2, on the reverse strand, counting down.
CTATTTCATGTTGCTACTGACCAATTTGGGTACTGTAAATAAAAGAAACCCCACATTTAGACAAACGGGGCGCTAGTAAGCCACTAAATAGACACGCCTTTATCTGACCTTTTTGTCAAAACTTAACAGCTGACAACTCTCATGTGTGTGCCAAATTAAAAGTTAATCTAAGCACGCCAAGAGCCTTAAATATGCCTGAAATTAAAGTAAAGTTTGAAGCGTTGCCATGGAAACAGCGTTCGAGATGTCAAAAATTCCTTCGCAATTTAGCATCTACAATGTCTCAGCATCATGTTGACCACTGTTGAGGTCAATCGCATAAACATTCTAGGAGGAGTATTTAAAAGAACATCACATGGAACTGTCAAAAAAATCAACCTTTGTGACTGCAACACTTCCTGGCGCCTGGTGGTGGCGCTATACCCGGGAGTCACAATAGACACATCGATGCGATCGGAATCTTCAGACGAACAAACACCCCGCGTGTCATCACAATAAGACATTTTTTGCCTTAGATATTAGACACTTCCTGTTTCTCTGATTTCGCCATGAATTTGTCGCCTCGCCATGACAAAACCGTTCGAGATATCAAAAATCCCTTCGCAATTTAGCAAGTACAATGTCTCAGCTTCATGATCACCACGTTTGGTGTCAATCCCATTAATCCACTAGGAGGAGTATTTAAAAGTTCACCGCATGCATTTTTTAAACAATCCAAAATGGCGGACTTCCTGTTGGGCGGAGCTAATATGTTAGAGTACGAAAGTTGTTCGGGTCGATGAGATCTATATGCGTACCAACTTTCGTACATGTGCGTACATGTTTGTCCGATCTGTGCACCAATGTTTTTTTTTTCATTACAGGGGGCGCTACAGAGCCCCCCTGCCACGCCCGTGTTCCAGCCTTTGGTTTTCTGCGATGACGGACGACTCTGACGTCTGTGCCAAATTTCAAGAGTTTTCGAGTATGTTAAGGCACTCAAAATTCCCAAAAGTGTTAAAAAAAATAATAAAAAAAAAAAAAAAAAAAAAATAATTAAAATAATAATCCGAGCAAAATCAATAGGGCTTCGCACCTTTCGGTGCAGGCCATTCTGGCCTGCTCCTCGGTGCTCGGGCCCTAAATATAGCTGCAAGCAGCAATGGCGGGCCCTCGCACGTTTTTTTACCACTACACGGTGCGTCCGAGAAAACGATGCACGGTGGGCAAGGGCATCAAGTGGGTAAATATCAGTGAGCTATTTAATGTTCTTACTGAGCCATTTGGGGACTTTAGGTAAAAGAAACCCCACATTTTAGACAAACGGGGGCACTAGTGAGCCACTCATAAGACACGCCTTTATCTGACCTTTTTGTGCACACTTAACAGCCGACAACTCTGATGTGTGTGCCAACTTTTAGGTTAATCTAAGCATGCCAAGAGCCCTAAATATGCCTGAAATAAAAGTAAAGTTTGCAGCATTGCCATGGGAACAGCGTTCGAGATATCAAAAATCCCTTCGCAATTTATCATCTACAATGTCTCAGCATTATGTTGACCACTTCTGGAGTCAATCGCATGAATATTCTAGAAGGAGTATTTAAAAGTTCACTGCATGCAACTGTAAGGCTTAAAAATGCCTTTAAAATGAAAGTAAAGTTTGACGCGTTGCCATGGGAACAGCGTTTGAGATATCAAAAATCCCTTCGCAATTTATCATCTACAATGTCTCGGCATCATGGTGACCACTTTTGGTGTCAATCGCATGAAAATCCTAGGAGGAGTATTTAAAAGAACATTGCATGGAACTTTCAAAAAAATCCAGCTTTGTGACTGCAACACTTCCTGGCGCCTGCTGGTGGCGCTATACCCGGGAGTCACAATAGGCACATCGATGCGATCGGAATCTTTAGACGAACAAACACCCCGCGTGTCATTACAATAAGACATTTTTTGCCTTAGATATTAGACACTTCCTGTTTCTCTGATTTCGCCACAACTTTGTCGGCTCGCCATGGCAGAACCGTTCGAGATATCAAAAATCCCTTCGCAATTTAGCAAGTCCAATGTCTCGACATCATGTTCACCACTTTTGGTTTCAATCGCATGCATCCTCTAGGAGGAGTATTCAAAAGTTCACCGCATGCATTTTTTAAACAATCCAAAATGGCGGACTTCCTGTTGGGCGGAGCTAAAATGTTAGAGGGCGAAAGTTGTTCGGGTCGATGAGATCTATATGTGTACCAACTTTCGTAAATGTGCGTACATGTTTGCCCGATCTGCGCACTACTGTTTGTTTTTGCATTACAGGGGGCGCTACAGAGCCCCCGTGCCACGCCCGTGTTCCAGCCTTTGTCTGTTCGCAATGACGGACGACTCTAACGTCTGTGCCAAATTTCAAGAGTTTTCGAGTATGTTAAGGCACCCAAAATGCCCAAAAGTGTTAAAAAAAATAAAAATAATAAAAAAAAAATAAAAAAAATATAGCTGCAAGCAGCGATGGCGGGCCCTCGCACGTTTATTTACCGCTATACGGTGCCTCAGAGAAAACGATGCACGGTGGGCAAGTGCATCAAGTGGGTAAATATCAGTGGATTATTAGGGCCCGAGCACCGAGGAGCAGGCCAGAATGGCCTGCACCGAAAGGTGCGAAGCCCTATTGTTTTTGCTCGGATTTATTATTAGGGCCCGAGCACCGAGGAGCAGGCCAGAATGGCCTGCACCGAAAGGTGCGAAGCCCTATTGTTTTTGCTCGAATTTATTATTTTTTTTTTTATTTTTATTTTTTTTTTTATTATTTTTATTTTTTTTAACACTTTTGGGCATTTTGGGTGCCTTAACATACTCGAAAACTCTTGAAATTTGGCACAGACGTTAGAGTCGTCCGTCATTGCGAACATACAAAGGCTGGAACACGGGCGTGGCACGGGGGCTCTGTAGCGCCCCCTGTAATGCAAAAACAAACAGTAGTGCGCAGATCGGGCAAACATGTACGCACATTTACGAAAGTTGGTACACATATAGATCTCATCGACCCGAACAACTTTCGCCCTCTAACATTTTAGCTCCGCCCAACAGGAAGTCCGCCATTTTGGATTGTTTAAATAATGCATGCGGTGAACTTTTGAATACTCCTCCTAGGGGATTCAAGCAAATGACACCAAACGTGGTGACCATGATGTCAAGACATTGGACTTGCTAAATTGCGAAGGGATTTTTGATATCTCGAACGGTGTTGCAATGGCGAAGCGGCAAAGTCATGGCGAAATCAGAGAAACAGGAAGTGTCTAATATCTAAGGCAAAAAATGTCTTATTGTAATGACACGCGGGGTGTTTGTTCGTCTGAAGATTCCGATCGCACCGATGTGCCTATTGTGACTCCCGGGTATAGCGCCACCAGCAGGCGCCAGGAAGTGTGTCAGTCACAAAGCTGGATTTTTTTTAAAGTTCCATGCAATGTTCTTTTAAATACTCCTTCTAGGATTTTCATGCGATTGACACCAAAAGTGGTCACCATGATGCCGAGACATTGTAGATGATAAATTGCGAAGGGATTTTTGACATCTCGAACGCTGTTCCCATGGCAACGCGTCAAACTTTACTTTCATTTTAAAGGCATATTTAAGCCTTTCAGTTCCATACAGTTAACTTTTAAATAGTCCTTCTAGGATTTTCATGCGATTTACACGAGAAGTGGTCAACATGATGCCGAGACATTGTAGATGATAAATTGCGAAGGAATTTTTGACATCTCGAACGCCGTTCCCATGGCAACGCATCAAACTTTACTTTAATTTCAGGCATGTTTAAGCCTTTCAGTTGCATGCAGTTAACTTTTAAATACTCGTCCTAGGATTTTAATGGGTTTGACACGAGAAGTGGTCGACATGATGCCGAGACATTGTAGAGGATAAATTGCGAAGGGATTTTTGAAATCTAGAACGCTGTTCCCATGGCAACCTGTCAAACTTAACTTTCGTTTTTAAGGCATATTTAAACCTTACATCTGCATGCGGAAAACTTTTAAATACTCCTCCTGAGGAAATAATGTGATTGACTCCAGAAGTGGTCAACATAATGGTGAGACATTGTAGATAAACTGTTCTCATGGCAACGCGTCAAACTTTGCTTTCACTTTCCAGCATATTTAAGGCTGACTGTTACATGCTGTGAACCTTTAAATACTCCTCGCATGGGATTCATGCGATAGACACGAGAAGTGGTCAACATGATGCCGAGACATTGTAGATGATAAATTGCGAAGGAATTTTTGACATCTCGAATGCTGTTCCCATGGCAACGCGTCAAATGTTACTTTAATTTCAGGCATGTTTAAGGCTCTTAGCGTGCTTAGTTGAACTTTAAATTTGGCACACACATCAGAGTTGTCGGCTGTTAAGTGTTGACAAAAACGTCAGATAAAGACGTGTCTATTTAGTGGCTGACTAGCACCCCCGTTTGTCTAAAATATGGAGTTTCTTTTACCTACAGTACCTAAATGGGTCAGTAGCAACATGAAATAGTCCACTGATATTAACCCACTTGATGCACATGCCCACCGTGCATCGTTTTCTCGGAGGCACCGTGTAGCGGTAAAAAAACGTGCGAGGGCCCGCCATTGCTGCTTGCAGCTATATTTAGGGCCCGAGCACCGAGGAGCAGGCCAGAATGGCCTGCACCGAAAGGTGCGAAGCCCTATTGTTTTTGCTCGAATTTTTTATTTTTTTTATTTTTTTTTTTATTTTTTTTTTTATTTTTATTTTTTTTAACACTTTTGGGCATTTTGGGTGCCTTAACATACTCGAAAACTCTTGAAATTTGGCACAGACGTTAGAGTCGTCCGTCATTGCGAACAGACAAAGGCTGGAACACGGGCGTGGCACGGGGGCTCTGTAGCGCCCCCTGTAATGCAAAAACAAACAGTAGTGCGCAGATCGGGCAAACATGTACGCACATTTACGAAAGTTGGTACACATATAGATCTCATCGACCCGAACAACTTTCGCCCTCTAACATTTTAGCTCCGCCCAACAGGAAGTCCGCCATTTTGGATTGTTTAAAAAATGCATGCGGTGAACTTTTGAATACTCCTCCTAGGGGATTCAAGCAAATGACACCAAACGTGGTGATCATGATGTCAAGGCATTGGACTTGCTAAATTGCGAAGGGATTTTTGATATCTCGAACGGTGTTGCAATGGCGAAGCGGCAAAGTCATGGCGAAATCAGAGAAACAGAAAGTGTCTAATATCTAAGGCAAAAAATGTCTTATAGTGATGACACGCGGGGTGTTTGTTCGTCTGAAGATTCCGATCGCATCGATGCGCCTATTGTGACTCCCGGGTATAGCGCCACCAGCAGGCGCCAGGAAGTGTGTCAGTCACAAAGCTGGATTTTTTTGAAAGTTCCATGCAATGTTCTTTTAAATACTCCTCCTAGGATTTTCATGCGATTGACACCAAAAGTGGTCACCATGATGCCGAGACATTGTAGATGATAAATTGCGAAGGGATTTTTGATATCTCAAACGCTGTTCCCATGGCAACCTGTCAAACTTTACTTTCATTTTAAAGGCATATTTAAGCCTTTCAGTTGCATACAGTTAACTTTTAAATACTCCTTCTAGGATTTTCATGCGATTTACACGAGAAGTGGTCAATATGATGCCGAGACATTGTAGATGATAAATTGGGAAGGGATTTTTGATATCACGAACCCTGTTGCCATGGCAATGCATCAAAATTTACTTTCATTTTTACACATATTTAAGGCTGACAGTTACATGCTGTGAACCTTTAAATACTCCTCGTATGGGATTCATGCGATTTGACACCAGAAGTGGTCAACATGATGCCGTTACATTGTAGATGATAAATTGCGAAGGAATTTTTGACATCTCGAACGCCGTTCCCATGGCAACGCATCAAACTTTACTTTAATTTCAGGCATGTTTAAGGCTCTTGGCGTGCTTAGTTGAACTTTAAATTTGGCACACACATCAGAGATTTCAGCTGTTAAGTGTTGACAAAAAGGTCAGACATAGGTGGTCTCTTAAGTGGCTCACTAGTGCCCCTGTTTGTCTAAAATGTGGGGTTTATTTTGCCTAATGGCTCAGAAACAACATTAAATAGCCCACTGATATTTTACCCACTTGATGCCCTTGCCCACCGTGCATTGTTTCTCGGACGCACCGTGTAGCGGTAAAAAAACGTGCGAGGGCCCGCCATCGCTGCTTGCAGCTATATATATATTTTTTTTTTTTTTTTTTTTTTACGTTTCGGGGCAATTTGGGGGCCTTAACATACTCAAAAACTCTTGAAAATTGGGAGTGATGTCAGAGTCGTCGGCCATTAGGACCCGGCAAAGGCTGGAACTCGGGCGTGGCAAGGGAGCTCTGTAGCACCCCCTGTAATGCAAAAACAAACATTGGGGCACAGATCGGGCAAAAATGTACGCACATGTACGAGAGTTGGTACGCATATAGATCTCATCGACCCGAACAACTTTCGCCCTCTAACATTTAAGCTCCGCCCAACAGGAAGTCAGCTATTTTGGATTGTTTAAAAAATGCATGCGTTGAACTTTTGAATACTCCTCCTAGAGGATGCATGCGATTGACACCAAAAGTGGTGAACATGATGTCGAGACATTGGACTTGCTAAATTGCGAAGGGATTTTTGATATCTCGAACGGTTCTGCCGTGGCGAGCCGACAAAGTTGTGGCGAAATCAGAGAAACAGGAAGTGTCTAATATCTAAGGCAAAAAATGTCTTATTGTAATGACACGCGGGGTGTTTGTTCATCTAAAGATTCTGATCGCATCGATGTGCCTATTGTGACTCCCGGGTATAGCGCCACCAGCAGGCGCCAGGAAGTGTGTCAGTCACAAAGCTGGATTTTTTTGAAAGTTCCATGCAATGTTCTTTTAAATACTCCTTCTATGATTTTCATGCGATTGACACCAAAAGTGGTCACCATGATGCCGAGACATTGTAGATGATAAATTGCGAAGGGATTTTTGATATCTCAAACGCTATTCCCATGGCAACCTGTCAAACTTTACTTTCATTTTAAAGGCATATTTAAACCTTTCAGTTCCATACAGTTAACTTTTAAATACTCCTTCTAGGATTTTCATGCGATTTACACGAGAAGTGGTCAACATGATGCCGAGACATTGTAGATGATAAATTGCGAAGGGATTTTTGATATCTCAAACGCTGTTCCCATGGCAACCTGTCAAACTTTACTTTCATTTTAAAGGCATATTTAAACCTTTCAGTTCCATACAGTTAACTTTTAAATACTCCTTCTAGGATTTTCATGTGATTGACACGAGAAGTGGTCAATATGATGCCGAGACATTGTAGATGATAAATTGGGAAGGGATTTTTGATATCTCGAACCCTGTTGCCATGGCAATGCATCAAAATTTACTTTCATTTTTACACATATTTAAGGCTGACAGTTACATGCTGTGAACCTTTAAATACTCCTCGTATGGGATTCATGCGATTTGACACCAGAAGTGGTCAACATGATGCCGTGACATTGTAGATGATAAATTGCGAAGGAATTTTTGACATCTCGAACGCCGTTCCCATGGCAACGCATCAAACTTTACTTTAATTTCAGGCATGTTTAAGGCTCTTGGCGTGCTTAGTTGAACTTTAAATTTGGCACACACATCAGAGTTTTCAGCTGTTAAGTGTTGACAAAAAGGTCAGACATAGGCGTGTCTCTTAAGTGGCTCACTAGTGCCCCTGTTTGTCTAAAATGTGGGGTTTCTTTTGCCTACAGTCCCCAAATGGCTCAGAAACAACATAAAATAGCCCACTGATATTTTACCCACTTGATGCCCTTGCCCACCGTGCATCGTTTCTCGGACGCACCGTGTAGCGGTAAAAAAACGTGCGAGGGCCCGCCATTGCTGCTTGCAGCTATATTTTTTATTATTTTTTTTTTAATTTTTTTTTTACGTTTCGGGGCAATTTGGGGGCCTTAACATACTCAAAAACTCTTGAAATTTTACACAGACGTCAGAGTCGTTGGCCATCAGGTCCGGGCAAAGGCCGGACCACGGGCGTGGAACGGGGGCTCTGTGGCGCCCCCTGTAATGCAAAAACAAACAGTAGTGCACAGATCGGGCAAAAATGTACGTACATGTACGAAAGTTGGTACACATATAGATCTCATCAACCCGAACAACTTTCGCACTCTAACCTATTAGCTCCGCCCAACAGGAAGTCAGCCATTTTGGATTGTTTAAAAAATGCATGCGGTGAACTTTTGAATACTCCTCCGAGGGGATACATGGGATTGACACCAGTGCCGGCCTGAGCCTCTTGGGGGCCCTAAGCAGAATGTGTTTGGGGGCCCCCCTCCCACCCCGCGGACACAAATGTCACGCTCTAATGTTACATTATAAATGAATACAGTGAGGTTAAATAATGAAAAAAATCTATACTTAAATAAAATACTTTATTCTTCAATGTGTCATGTCATATTAACAGGCTATGGAATGTTAACATTGGCCAGCAAGAAAAACCTCATCTGCTGCATCATCAGCTGCGGAGGCACTAACATCAGGGGCGGGTAGAGTTGGTTGTGCTCCAAAGTACTTCAACAGTGTTCCTGAAAAAAATAGCATTGGATAAGTGCATAGTTGATCGAGCAGAATGAGTTTATTTTGCTAATTTTTCATTACTTACACAACAAGCAATAAATAAATAAATATGAGGATAGCACTGTTACATCACTACCCACCATATAAATAAGATTGAAGTCTATTTTCATCACAGAAATCTTCCTACCCAACATGGTATTGGTATATATTCTCATAAAGTCCAATACCATCTCTTACCAAAGATCTTAGACAGAGAGCGCATGTGCTTTGCCTATGAAGCTGGAACGTTACTGATGTTGGAACGTTCACTTCAACACATACAGCAATGCTAGCTAGGGGTGTGATGGATCACAAAACTCACGGTTCGGATCACATTATGGTTTTTGAGGCACAGATCTGATCATTTTTCGGATCAGCAGAATAAGGGGTTGGAAAAACTAATAAAAAATGAGGAAATTACTTACAAACATTTATAAAAAGAACAAAGTTGCACATTAAATAAGGGCTAAAATTAGCATTAGGTACAGAAATCAAATCAAATGAATCATAACACTTTATTGTATGAATTAAATATAATTATTCTTTATTAGAGCTACAGAAGTGATTTTCTCTTTGTCTTGGAAGGTTTGATTAACATTAATGACACAGATTTAAGTAGGTTAATTAAGGTTACTGTCTCTTTAAGAGAAGCACGGACCTGGTTTCTGCCTAATCTATACATAAACCGCCCAAAGACATAAACAAATGTTTTTATTGGAAAAGAGTACTGTGGAGATCACTTTGTTTGTATGTGCCCTGTCAAGAACAGAAAGATTTTATGTTCGTCTCTCCATGTGTGCCCTACTAAGTGCACTTATACGCGGCGCGCTCACACAGACGGAAATACAGACGGCGGAGCATAAAAACGTTATGTTATTTTCAGTGCTCTATTCCTCAAATGTATGTTAATGGACTAGAGTATGACACAAAATAGCGTAACTCTCTATAAAGTTTAAAAATCAAGTGTTAGTGTTCTGATCTCTGAAGGGAGCTGGGCTGGACAATTTAAACCGCATGGGCATTGGGCATGCAGAATACTGCTCACTTTAGCGCCTTTTTGCGGGATAAATTGTTTAAAATCACTTGAAATGTTAACTTTTGCAAGCCTTTGAAACACGTGCAAATGATAAACTTTCGCTATTTGAGCGCATGCGAGCCGAACCGTGGGTCGATCACGGTCACGGATTAACGTCGATCTGTCACACCACTAACACAAATTAAACATAACGTTACTGTATATAATCATGCAAACATACCTTTATCTTGCTCTTTTTTTCCTCATCCTCGGTCCTTTTCTTTGTTCTCTTTTCGGCCCCAGAGGGATATATCCTTTTTTGTGACATGTCAAATGGCTCATCATTGTTTACAGTGGCTGTTTCTCAATTCCAAGAACGCAAAGAACGGACTTGCGTCCTCGTGGAGATCGGTCTTGCCAGGCGACCTTGGAAGAACGAACTCGGAAGTTTTGCCGCAATGACTTCTGGGGCGTAAAGCGATTTCAGCAAGTCTGCACTCGATGCATCCTCGATATCAAGAACACATCCGGGTATTTTCATGCGTCCTCTGTCCTTGCGTTCTTGAGAATTGGAATGAACTTCGACAGTTAATGATGACGTAGAGCGAGGACACGAGGACGGAAGATCGCTGAAGAACGCATATTGAGAAACAGCCAGTGAGTGACGACGTCGTGCACTTGCGCGCTGACGCGCAGGTGGCGCAGGTGTCTATGTTGCGCCTGACTAAAACGCTAGCACTACAGACACATAGTTGTCTGCAAATCAAAATTTTCTTGTCTTTAATTATTCATTTATAAATTCGTATTCATTCATTCATCCATTTATATTACCTGTTTAAGTTATTTAATTGTATAAAAAATAAAAATTAAAAACGATTGGGGCGGGGGCCCCCTGGTGGCCAGCGGGGCCCTAAGCAGCCGCTTGGTTCGCTTATGCCTCGGGCCGGCCCTGATTGACACCAAAAGTGGAGAACATGATGTCGAGACATTGGACTTGCTAAATTGCGAAGGGATTTTTGATATCTCGAACGGTTCTGCCATGGCGAAGCGACAAAGTCATGGCGAAATCAGAGAAACAGGAAGTGTCTAATATCTAAGGCAAAAAAATTCTTATTCTGATGACATGCGGTGTGTTTGTTCGTCTGAAGATTCCGATCGCATCGATGTGCCTATTGTGAGTCTCGGGTATAGCGCCACCACCAGGCGCCAGGAAGTGTCTCAGTTACAAAGCTGGATTTTTTTGACAGCTCTATCCGATGTTCTTTTAAATACTCCTTCTAGGATATTCATGCGATTGACACCAAAAGTGGTCAACATGATGCTGAGTCATTGTAGATGATAAATTGCGAAGGGATTTTTGATATCTCGAATGTTGTTCCTATGGCAACGCAACAAATTTTACTTTCATTTTAAAGGCATATTTAAGCCTTACAGTTGCATGCAGTGAACTTTGAAATACTCCTCCAAGGATTTTCATGCGATTGGCACCAAAAGTGGTCAACATGATGCTGAGACATTGTAGATGCTAAATTGCGAAGGGATTTTTGATACCTCGAACGCTGTTCCCATGGCAACGCCCCAAACTTTACTTTTATTTCAGGCATATTTAGGGCTCTTGGCATGCTCAGATTAACCTAAAAGTTGGCACACACATCAGTTGTCGGCTGTTAAGTGTGGACAAAAAGGTCAGATAAAGGCGTGTCTCTTAAGTGGCTCACTAGGGCCCCGTTTGTCTAAAATGTGGGGTTTCTTTTACCTACAGTCCCCAAATGGGTCAGTGACAACATAAAATAGTCCACTGATATTTACCCAATTGATGCACTTGCCCACCGTGCATCGTTTTCTCGGACGCACCGTGTAGCGGTAAATAAACGTGCGAGGGCCCGCCATTGCTGCTTGCAGCTATATTTTTATGTTGTTACTGACCCATTTGTGGACTGTAGGTAAAAGAAACCCCACATTTTAGACAAAGGGGGCGCTAGTGAGCCACTTAAGAGACACGCCTATGTCTGACCTTTTTGACCACACTTAACAGCCGACAACTCTGATGTGTGTTAACTTTTAGGTTAATCTAAGCACGCCAAGAGCCCTAAATATGCCTGAAATAAAAGTAAAGTTTGGGGCGTTGGCATGGGAACAGCGTTCGAGATGTCAAAAATTCCTTCGCAATTTATCATCTACAATGTCTCAGTATCATGTTGACCACTTTTGGTGTCAATCGCATGAATATCCTAGAAGGAGTATTTAAAAGAACATTGGATGGAACAGTCAAAAAAATCAACCTTTATGACTGCAACACTTCCTGGCGCCTGGTGGTGGCACTATACCCGGGAGTCACAATAGGCACATCGATGCGATCGGAATCTTCAGACGAACAAACACCCCGCGTGTCATCACAATAAGACATTTTTTGCCTTAGATATTAGACACTTCCTGTTTCTCTGATTTCGCCATGAATTTGTCGCCTCGCCATGGCAGAACCGTTCGAGATATCAAAAATCCCTTCGCAATTTAGCAAGTACAATGTCTTGACATCATGTTCACCACGTTTGGTGTCAATCCCATTAATCCACTAGGAGGAGTATTTAAAAGTTCACCGCATGCATTTTTTAAACAATCCAAAATGGCCGACTTCCTGTTGGGCGGAGCTAATATGTTAGAGTACGAAAGTTGTTCGGGTCGATGAGATCTATATGCGTACCAACTTTCGTACATGTGCGTGCATGTTTGTCCGGTCTATGCACCAATGTTTTTTTTTCCATTACAGGGGGCGCTACAGAGCCCCCCTGCCACGCCCGTGTTCCAGCCTTTGGTTTTCTGCGATGACGGACGACTCTGACATCTGTGCCAAATTTCAAGAGTTTTCGAGTATGTTAAGGCACTCAAAATTCCCAAAAGTGTTGAAAAAAATAATAAAAAAAAAAAAGAAAAAAAAAAAAAATAATAAAAATAATAATCCGAGCAAAAACAATAGGGCTTCGCACCTTTCGGTGCAGGCCATTCTGGCCTGCTCCTCGGTGCTCGGGCCCTAAATATAGCTGCAAGCAGCAATGGCGGGCCCTCGCACGTTTTTTTTACCGCTACACGGTGCGTCCGAGAAAATGAGGCACGGTGGGCAAGGGCATCAAGTGGGTAAAATATCAGTGGGCTATTTAATGTTGTTTCTGAGCCATTTGGGGACTGTAGGTAAAAGAAACCCCACATTTTAGACAAACAGGGGCACTAGTGAGCCACTTAAGAGACACGCCTATGTCTGACCTTTTTGTCAACACTTAACAGCCGAAAACTCTGATGTGTGTGCCAAATTTAAAGTTCAACTAAGCACGCCAAGAGCCTTAAACATGCCTGAAATTAAAGTAAAGTTTGACGCGTTGCCATGGAAACAGCGTTCGAGATGTCAAAAATTCCTTCACAATTTATCATCTACAATGTCTCGGCATCATGTTGACCACTTCTGGTGTCAATCGCATGAATCCCATACGAGAAGTATTTAAAGGTTCACAGCATGTAACTGTCAGCCTTAAATATGTGTAAAAATGAAAGTAAAGTTTGATGCATTGCCATGGGAACAGCGTTTGAGATATCAAAAATCCCTTCTCAATTTATCATCTACAATGTCTCTGCATTATGTTGACCACTTTTCGTGTCAATCGCATGAAAATCCTAGAAGGAGTATTTAAAAGTTAACTGTATGCAACTGAAAGGCTTAAATATGCCTTTAAAATGAAAGTAAAGTTTGACGCGTTGCCATGGGAACAGCGTTCGAGATGTCAAAAATTCCTTCGCAATTTATCATCTACAATGTCTTGGCATCATGTTGACCACTTTTGGTGTCAATCGCATGAAAATCCTAGAAGGAGTATTTAAAAGAACATCGGATGGAACTGTCAAAAAAATCTACCTTTGTGACTGACACACTTCCTGGCGCCTGGTGGTGGCGCTATAACCGGGAGTCACAATAGGCATATCGATGCGATCGGAATCTTCAGACGAACAAACACCCCGCATGTCATTACAATAAGACATTTTTTGCCTTAGATATTAGACAATTCCTGTTTCTCTGATTTCGCCATAAGTTTGTAGCCTTGCCATGACAGAACCGTTCGAGATATCAAAAATCCCTTCGCAATTTAGCAAGTCCAATGTCTTGACATCATGATCACCACGTTTGGAGTCAATCCCATGTATCCCCTCGGAGGAGTATTCAAAAGTTCACCGCATGCATTTTTTAAACAATCCAAAATGGCCGACTTCCTGTTGGGCGGAGCTTAAATGTTAGAGGGCGAAAGTTGTTCGGGTCGATGAGATCTATATGTGTACCAACTTTCATACATGTGCGTACATTTTTGCCCGATCTGTGCACTACTGTTTGTTTTTGCATTACAGGGGGCGCTACAGAGCCCCCCTGCCACGCCCGTGTTCCAGCCTTTGGCTTTCGGCGATGACGGACGACTCTGACGTGTGTGCCAAATTTCAAGAGTTTTCGAGTATGTTAAGGCCCCCAAAATGTTCAAAAGTGTTAAAAAAAATAAAAAAAAAAATAAAAATAATAATAATAATAATAATAAATATAGCTGCAAGCAGCGATGGCGGGCCCTCGCACGTTTGTTTACCTGCTACACGGTGCCTCCGAGAAAACGATGCACGGTGGGCAAGTGCATCAAGTGGGTAAATATCATGCTGCTACTGACCCATTTAGGTACTGTAGGTAAAAGAAACCCCACATTTTAGACAAACGGGGGCGCTAGTGAGCCACTTAATAGACACGCCTTTATCTGACGTTTTTGTCAACACTTAACAGCCGACAAATCTGATGTGTGTGCCAAATTTAAAGTCAATCTAAGCACACCAAGAGCCTTAAATATGCCTGACATAAAAGTAAAGTTTGACACGTTGCCATGGGAACAGTGTTAGAGATGTCAAAAATTCCTTCGCAATTTAGCGTCTACAATGTCTCAGCATCATGTTGACAACTTCTGGTGTGAATTGCATTATTTCCCTAGAAGGAGTATTAAAAAGAACATTGCATGCGACTGTCAGGCTTAAATAAGCCTTTAAAATGAAAGTAAAAAGTTTGACGCGTTGCCATGGGAACAGCGTTTGAGATATCAAAAATCCCTTCACTATTTATCATCTCCAATGTCTCGGCATCATGTTGACCACGTTTGGTGTCAATCGCATGAATATCCTAGAAGGAGTATTGAAAAGTTTACTGCATGCAACTGAAGGGCTTAAATATGCCTTTAAAATGAAAGTAAAGTTTGACGCGTTGTCATGGGAACAACGTTTGAGATATCAAAAATCCCTTCGCAATTTATCATCTACTATGTCTTGGCATCATGTTGACCACTTTTGGTGTCAATCGCATAAACATTCTAGGAGGAGTATTTAAAAGAACATCACATGGAACTGTCAAAAAAATCAACCTTTGTGACTGCAACACTTCCTGGCGCCTGGTGGTGGCGCTATACCCGAGACTTACAATAGGCACATCGATGCGATCGGAATCTTCAGACGAACAAACACCCCACGTGTCATCACTATAAGACATTTTTTGCATTAGATATTAGACACTTCCTGTTTCTCTGATTTCGCCATGACTTTGCCGCTTCGCCATGGCAACACCGTTCGAGATATCAAAAATCCCTTCGCAATTTAGCAAGTCCAATGTCTTGACATCATGATCACCACATTTGGTGTCATTTGCATGAATCCCCTAGGAGGAGTATTCAAAAGTTCACCGCATGCATTTTTTAAACAATCCAAAATGGCGGACTTCCTGTTGGGCGGAGCTAAAATGTTAGAGGGCGAAAGTTGTTCGGGTCGATGAGATCTATATGTGTACCAACTTTCGTAAATGTGCGTACATGTTTGCCCGATCTGTGCACTCCTGTTTGTTTTTGCATTACAGGGGGCGCTACAGAGCCCCCGTGCCACGCCCGTGTTCCAGCCTTTGGCTTTCGGCGATCACGGACGACTCTGATGTCTGTGCCAAATTTCAAGAGTTTTCGAGTATGTTAAGGCCCCCAAAATGTCCAAAAGTGTTGAAAAAAAAAAAAAAAAAAAAAATAAATAAAAATAAATATAGCTGCAAGCAGCAATGGCGGGCCCTCGCACGTTTTTTTACCGCTACACGGTGCGTCCGAGAAAACGATGCACGGCGGGCAAGGGCATCAAGTGGGTAAAATATCAGTGGGTTATTTAATGTTGTTTCTGAGGCATTTGGGGACTGTAGGTAAAAGAAACCCCACATTTTAGACAAACGGGGGCACTAGTGAGCCACTAAATAGACACGCCTTTATCTGACCTTTTTGTCAACACTTAACAGCCGAAAACTCTGATGTGTGTGCCAAATTTAAACTTAAACTAAGCACGCCAAGAGCCTTAAATATGCCTGAAATTAAAGTAAAGTTTGACGCATTGCCATGGGAACAGCGTTCGAGATGTCAAAAATTCCTTCGCAATTTATCATCTACAATGTCTCGGCATCATGTAGACCACTTCTGGTGTCAATCGCATGAATCCCATACGAGGAGTATTTAAAGGTTCACAGCATGTAACTGTCAGCCTTAAATATGTGTAAAAATGAAAGTAAAGTTTGATGCATTGCCATGGGAACAGCGTTCGAGATATCAAAAATCCCTTCGCAATTTATCATCTACAATGTCTCTGCATTATGTTGACCACTTCTCGTGTCAATCGCATGAAAATCCTAGAAGGAGTATTTAAAAGTTAACTGTATGCAACTGAAAGGCTTAAATATGCCTTTAAAATGAAAGTAAAGTTTGACAGGTTGCCATGGGAACAGTGTTTGAGATATCAAAAATCCCTTCGCAATTTATCATCTACAATGTCTCGGCATCATGGTGACCACTTTTGGTGTCAATCACATGAAAATCCTAGAAGGAGTATTTAAAAGAACATTGCATGGAACTTTCAAAAAAATCCAGCTTTGTGATTGACACACTTCCTGGCGCCCGCTGGTGGCGCTATACCCGAGACTCACAATAGGCACATCGATGCGATCGGAATCTTCAGATGAACAAACACCCCGCGTGTCATCACAATAAGACATTTTTTGCCTTAGATATTAGACACTTCCTGTTTCTCTGATTTCGCCACAACTTTGTCGGCTCGCCATGGCAGAACCGTTCGAGATATCAAAAATCCCTTCGCAATTTAGCAAGTCCAATGTCTCGACATCATGTTCACCACTTTTGGTGTCAATTGCATGCATCCTCTAGGAGGAGTATTCAAAAGTTCAACGCATGCATTTTTTAAACAATCCAAAATAGCTGACTTCCTGTTGGGCGGAGCTTAAATGTTAGAGGGCGAAAGTTGTTCGGGTCAATGAGATCTATAAGGGTACCAACTCTCGTACATGTGCGTACATGTTTGCCCGATCTGTGCCCCAATGTTTGTTTTTGCATTGCAGGGGGCGCTACAGAGCTCCCTTGCCACGCCCGTGGTCCAGCCTTTGCCCGGACCTGATGGCCGACGACTCTGACGTGTGTGCCAAATTTCAAGAGTTTTCGAGTATGTTAAGGCACCCAAAGTGGCCAAAAGTGTTAAAAAAAAATAAAAATAAAAAAAAAAATAATAATAATCCTAAGGAAAACAATAGGGCTTCGCACCTTTCGGTGCAGGCCATTCTGGCCTGCTCCTCGGTGCTCGGGCCCTAATAAGGAATATAAATGTGTCCAAGAAAAATGTTCTCATCCTCCGCAACAATTTTCAATCATTGTTTAGCCCTCAAGGAACTAAAATTTAAAAATATAGCTGCAAGCAGCGATGGCGGGCCCTCGCACGTTTATGTACCGCTACACGGTGCCTTCGAGGAAAACGATGCACGGTGGGCAAGTGCATCAAGTGGGTAAATATCTGTGGAGTATTTCATGTTGCCACTGACCTATTTAGGTACTGTAGGTAAAAGAAACCCCACATTTTAGACAATCGGGGGCGCTAGTGAGCCACTAAATAGACACGCCTTTATCTGACCTTTTTGTCAACACTTAACAGCCGACAACTCTGATGTGTTTGCCAAATTTAAATTTAATCTAAGCACGCCAAGAGCCTTAAATATGCCTGAAATAAAAGTAAAGTTTGACGTGTTGTCATGGGAACAGCGTTCGAGATGTCAAAAATTCCTTCGCATTTTAGCATCTACAATGTCTCAGCATCATGTTGACCACTTCTGGTGTCAATAACATTATTTGCCTAGAAGGAGTATTTAAAAGAACATCGCATGCAACTGTAATGCTTAAATATGCCTTTAAAATGAAAGTAAAATTTGTCGCGTTGCCATAGGAACAACATTCGAGATATCAAAAATCCCTTCGCAATTTATCATCTACAATGTCTCAGCATCATGTTGACCACTTTTGGTGTCAATCGCATGAATATCCTAGAAGGAGTATTTAAAAGTTCACTGCATGAAACTGTAAGGCTTAAATATGCCTTTAAAATGAAAGTAAAGTTTGACAAGTTGCCATGGGAACAGCGTTCGAGATATCAAAAATCCCTTCGCAATTTATCATCTACAATGTCTCGTCATCATGTTGACCACTTTTGGTGTCAATTGCATGATTTTTCTAGAAGGAGTATTTAAAAGAACATTGCATGGAACTGTCAAAAAAATCCAGCTTTGTAACTGACACACTTCCTGCCGCCTGGTGGTGGCGCTATACCCGGGAGTCACAATAGGCGCATCAATGCGATCGGAATCTTCAGACGAACAAACACCCCGCATGGCATCACAATAAGATATTTTTTGCCTTAGATATTAGACACTTCCTGTTTCTCTGATTTCGCCATGACTTTGCCGCTTCGCCATGGCAACACCGTTCGAGATATCAAAAATCCCTTCGCAATTTAGGAAGTACAATGTCTTGACATCATGATCACCACTTTTGGTGTCATTTGCATGAATCCCCTAGGAGGAGTATTCAAAAGTTCACCGCATGCATTTTTTAAACAATCCAAAATGGCGGACTTCCTGTTGGGCGGAGCTAAAATGTTAGAGGGCGAAAGTTGTTCGGGTCGATGAGATCTATATGCGTACCAACTTTCGTACATGTGCATACATGCTTGCCCGATCTGTGCACCAATGTTTGTTTTTGCATTACAGGGGGCGCTACAGAGCCCCTGTGCCACGCCCATGTTTCAGCCTTTGCATGAGCCTAGTGGTACGGGACTCTGACATGTGTGCCAAATTTCAAGAGTTTTCGAGTATGTTAAGGGACCCAAATTAGGTCAAGTGTTGAAAAAAATAAAAAAAAAAAAAAAAAAAATAATAATCCTAAGGAAAACAATAGGGCTTCGCACCTTTCGGTGCAGGCCATTCTGGCCTGCTCCTCGGTGCTCGGGCCCTAATAATCCGAGCAAAAACAATAGGGCTTCGCACCTTTCGGTGCAGGCCATTCTGGCCTGCTCCTCGGTGCTCGGGCCCTAAAAATAATAATCCGAGCAAAACCAATAGGGCTTCGCACCTTTCGGTGCAGGCCATTCTGGCCTGCTCCTCGGTGCTCGGGCCCTAATAAAAAAAAAAATAATAAATTCGAGCAAAAACAATAGGGCTTCGCACCTTTCGGTGCAGGCCATTCTGGCCTGCTCCTCGGTGCT
Organism: Misgurnus anguillicaudatus; assembly: GCF_027580225.2. Taxonomy (NCBI): domain Eukaryota; kingdom Metazoa; phylum Chordata; class Actinopteri; order Cypriniformes; family Cobitidae; genus Misgurnus; species Misgurnus anguillicaudatus. Next base: position 25,994,514 of record NC_073350.2, on the reverse strand, counting down.
CGGGCCCTAATAATCCGAGCAAAACCAATAGGGCTTCGCACCTTACGGTGCAGGCCATTCTGGCCTGCTCCTCGGTGCTCGGGCCCTAATAATAATCCGAGCAAAAACAATAGGGCTTCGCACCTTTCGGTGCAGGCCATTCTGGCCTGCTCCTCGGTGCTCGGGCCCTAATAATAATCCGAGCAAAAACAATAGGGCTTCGCACCTTTCGGTGCAGGCCATTCTGGCCTGCTCCTCGGTGCTCGGGCCCTAAATAATAATCCGAGCAAAAACAATAGGGCTTCGCACCTTTCGGTGCAGGCCATTCTGGCCTGCTCCTCGGTGCTCGGGCCCTAATAATCCGAGCAAAAACAATAGGGCTTCGCACCTTTCGGTGCAGGCCATTCTGGCCTGCTCCTCGGTGCTCGGGCCCTAATAAATTCGAGCAAAAACAATAGGGCTTCGCACCTTTCGGTGCAGGCCATTCTGGCCTGCTCCTCGGTGCTCGGGCCCTAAAAACAAATGCAATGCTATGTTCAGAAATTATTATATGAACTTTATTTCATTTGAAAAAGTAAATGTGAAATGAGTTGCAGCTTAATATGAACAACAAACTGCACACTTAATGTCATTCCAAAGAGCCATTAGTTTAAAACTGGGGTGGTGGGTATATGCAGAGTTGTATAATAATAGAGTTACGACACTCACATAGACGTCCGTTGTAAGAATGGAATGCGGAAGTAACAGCGTTTCATGTAGTGACCGGTAGTGACGCATAGTTCCAAACGCAGCACTGAAGCCCATTCATTTTAATGGCACCTACTGGTAAATCGATGAAATTACAGTTTCTCTTTACATTTTCGGACATTTCATTAATATAGTCAGCAGTGATATTTTATGAACTCTGCTGTAGGCAATGATTATCGTTAATAATAACTAATAAAATTTTTATATTTTAATGAGTTGTGTATAATGTATGAATAATATAGATTTAATGGTTTAATATTTTATTACTGGTGGCCATCTACTTTACTTATCTTTTTTATATATTACGAGTAACACTAGGGGGCAACAGCGACAAGCTATATGCCTTATAAGAAAGTCACACTGCTTCACATGCTGCTATGTGTTTTATTGTGTTTGGTAAGTAATACGAGTGATGTATCCTCGAAAATCATGTATGATTATATTAACATTTAATGTGTACTATAAATACAATTAAATATGAATTTAGTGTGTTTCTGTTATGCTTCACTGTTACAAATAACCGCGTTGGCGATCTTTTTTGTGATTTTAATATAGTAAAAGTGTATGTTTTTAGCAGATTGATAGCCATTTATATAGCCATATTTTGCTACAAAAATAAAAGATAAACTGTGTTGATGTAGTTGGTATAGATAACCACAGTTATCTTTGGGTCACAATTAACTGTTTATCTTTATTAACTGATTTACGGTATTTCCATCACTCCCTAGTAAAAAAAACGTTACAAACATAGTAAGTATAGTGATCAATTCCCATTACAAGCTAATATTTACCTAAAATAGCTGAAAACCTGATTGACAGCCCTGCTTGGTTTGGAACTGTAGAACGTTACATGAATCACGTGACCGCGCGGCGGCGAGATCAAAGCGTTTCGTAACTCTGTTATTATACGACTCTGGGTATATGAAGTCTATGGTTGTAACTATGGTAACAATAAAATACTGAAAAATTGTTTCCCCTTATTGTCCAAAATCACTGAAATTACAGGGATTTTACACATGAAACAAAAACTAGTACATTACAAAACTAATAGATCTGTGGATTTTAGCTGCTTTCAGTTGACGCATGATCTTTTATTTTGACTCCTCTTTGGTTTAGCCAACCGATCCATTTTTACGTTATTAAAACAGAAAGGCAAGAACTGATATCACAGTTTCGCAAGTGCATTAAAAATCTACTTAAATAGGTGACGATTGTATAAACACTTGCCTAGTTTAGGTCATCTTTTGGTGGACCACTGGGGGGGTTTGACCACACTTTGAGAAATATAGCTGCAAGCAGCGATGGCGGGCCCTCGCACGTATTTTTACCGCTACACGGTGCCTCCGAGAAAACGATGCACGGTGGGCAAGTGCATCAAGTGGGTAAATATCGGTGTACTATTTATGTTGTTACTGACCCAATTAGGGACTGTAGGTAAAAGAAACCCCACATTTTGGACAAACGGGGGCACTAGTAAGCAACTTAAGAGGCACACCTATGTCTGACCTGTTTGTCAACACTTAACAGTTGACAACTCTGATGTGTGTGCCAAATTTGAAGTTAATCTAAGCATGCCAAGAGGCTTAAATATTCCTGAAATAATAGTAAACTTTGATGCATTGCCATGGCAACAGCGTTCGAGATGTCAAAAATCCCTTCGCAATTTATCATCTACAATGTCTTGGCATCATGTTGACCACTTCTGGTGTTAATCGCATGAATATCCTAGAAGGACTATTTAAAGGAACATCGGCGTCAACTGAAAGGCTTAAATATGCCTTTAAAATGAAAGTAAAGTTTGACGCGTTGCCATGGGAACAGCGTTCGAGATATCAAAAATCCCTTCGCAATTTATCATCTACAATGTCTCGGCATCATGTTGACCACTTTTGGTGTCAATCGCATGAAAATCCTAGAAGGAGTATTTAAAAGAACATTGCATGGAACTTTAAAAAAAATCCAGCTTTGTGACTGACACACTTCCTGGCGCCTGCTGGTGGCGCTATACCCGGGAGTCACAATAGGCACATCGATGCGATCGGAATCTTCAGACGAACAAACACCCCGCATGTCATCACAATAAGACATTTTTTGCCTTAGATAGTAGACACTTCCTGTTTCTCTGATTTCGCCATGACTTTGTCGCTTCGCCATGGCAGAACCGTTCGAGATATCAAAAATCCCTTCGCAATTTAGCAAGTCCAATGTCTCGACATCATGTTCACCACTTTTGGTGTCAATCGCATGCATCCTCTAGGAGGAGTATTCAAAAGTTCAACGCATGCATTTTTTAAACAATCCAAAATAGCTGACTTCCTGTTGGGCGGAGCTTAAATGTTAGAGGGCGAAAGTTGTTCGGGTCGATGAGATCTATATGCGTACCAACTCTCGTACATGTGCGTACATTTTTGCCCGATCTGTGCCCCAATGTTTGTTTTTGCATTACAGGGGGCGCTAAAGAGCTCCCTTGCCACGCCCGTGGTCCAGCCTTTGCCCGGACCTGATGGCCGACGACTCTGACGTCTGTGCCAAATTTCAAGACTTTTCGAGTATGTTTAGGCACCCAAAGTGCCCAAAAGTGTTAAAAAAAAATAATAATAAATATAGCTGCAAGCAGCGATGGCGGGCCCTCGCACGTTATTTTACCGCTACACGGTGCCTCCGAGAAAACGATGCACGGTGGGCATGTGCATCAAGTGAGTAAATATCAGTGGACTATTTCATGTTGCTACTGACCAATTTGGGTACTGTAGGTAAAAGAAACCCCACATTTTAGACAAACGGAGGCGCTAGTGAGCCACTAAATAGACACGCCTTTCTCTGACCTTTTTGTCAACACTTAACAGCCAACAACTCTGATGTGTGTGCCAAATTTGAAGTTAATCTAAACACGCCAAGAGCCTTAAATATGCATGAAATAAATGTAAAGTTTGACGCGTTGCCATGGGAACAGCGTTGGAGATGTCAAAAATTCCTTCGCAATTTAGCGTCTACAATGTCTCAGCATCATGTTGACCACTTCTGGAGTCAATCACATGATTTCCCTAGAAGGAGTATTTAAAAGTTTACTGCATGCAACTGTAAGGCTTAAATATGCCTTTAAAATGAGAGTAAAGTTTGACACGTTGCCATGGGAACAGCCTTCAAGATATCAAAAATCCCTTCGCAATTTATCATCTACAATGTCTCAGCATCATGTTGACCACTTTTGGTGTCAATCGCATGAATATCCTAGAAGGAGTATTTAAAAGAACATTGGATGGAACAGTCAAAAAAATCAACCTTTATGACTGCAACACTTCCTGGCGCCTGGTGGTGGCGCTATACCCGGGAGTCACAATAGGCACATCGATGCATTCGGAATCTTCAGACGAACAAACACCCCGCGTGTCATCACAATAAGACATTTTTTGCCTTAGATATTAGACACTTCCTGTTTCTCTGATTTCGCCATGAATTTGTCGCCTCACCATGGCAGAACCGTTCGAGATATTAAAAATCCCTTCGCAATTTAGCAAGTACAATGTCTTGACATCCTGATCACCACGTTTGGTGTCAATCCCATTAATCCACTAGGAGGAGTATTTAAAAGTTCACCGCATGCATTTTTTAAACAATCCAAAATGGCCGACTTCCTGTTGGGCGGAGCTAATATGTTAGAGTACGAAAGTTGTTCAGGTCGATGAGATCTATATGCGTACCAACTTTCGTACATGTGCGTGCATGTTTGTCCGATCTATGCACCAATGTTTTTTTTTCCATTACAGGGGGCGCTACAGAGCCCCCCTGCCACGCCCGTGTTCCAGCCTTTGGTTTTCTGCGATGACGGACGACTCTGACATCTGTGCCAAATTTCAAGAGTTTTCGAGTATTTTAAGGCACTCAAAATTCCCAAAAGTGTTGAAAAAAATAATAAAAAAAAAAAAAAAAAAAAAAAAATAATAAAAATAATAATCCGAGCAAAAACAATAGGGCTTCGCACCTTTCGGTGCAGGCCATTCTGGCCTGCTCCTCGGTGCTCGGGCCCTAAATATAGCTGCAAGCAGCGATGGCGGGCCCTCGCACGTTTATTTACCGATGCACGGTGGGCAAGTGCATCAAGTGGGTAAATATCAGTGAATTATTTTATGTTGTTACTGACCCATTTGTGGACTGTAGGTAAAAGAAACCCCACATTTTAGACAAAGGGGGCACTAGAGAGCCACTTAAGAGACACGCCTATGTCTGACCTTTTTGACCACACTTAACAGATGACAACTCTGATGTGTGTTAACTTTTAGGTTAATCTAAGCACGCCAAGAGCCCTAAATATGCCTGAAATAAAAGTAAAGTTTGGGGCGTTGGCATGGGAACAGCGTTCGAGATGTCAAAAATTCCTTCGCAATTTATCATCTACAATGTCTCAGTATCATGTTGACCACTTTTGGTGTCAATCGCATGAATATCCTAGAAGGAGTATTTAAAAGAACATTGGATGGAACAGTCAAAAAAATCAACCTTTATGACTGCAACACTTCCTGGCGCCTGGTGGTGGCGCTATACCCGGGAGTCAAAATAGGCACATCGATGCAATCGGAATCTTCAGACGAACAAACACCTTGCGTGTCATCACAATAAGACATTTTTTGCCTTAGATATTAGACACTTCCTGTTTCTCTGATTTCGCCATGAATTTGTCGCCTCGCCATGGCAGAACCGTTCGAGATATCAAAAATCCCTTCGCAATTTAGCAAGTACAATGTCTTGACATCACGTTCACCACGTTTGGTGTCAATCCCATTAATCCACTAGGAGGAGTATTTAAAAGTTCACCGCATGCATTTTTTAAACAATCCAAAATGGCCGACTTCCTGTTGGGCGGAGCTAATATGTTAGAGTACGAAAGTTGTTCGGGTCGATGAGATCTATATGCGTACCAACTTTCGTACATGTGCGTGCATGTTTGTCCGATCTATGCACCAATGTTTTTTTTTCCATTACAGGGGGCGCTACAGAGCCCCCCTGCCACGCCTGTGTTCCAGCCTTTGGTTTTCTGCGATGACGGACGACTCTGACATCTGTGCCAAATTTCAAGAGTTTTCGAGTATGTTAAGGCACTCAAAATTCCCAAAAGTGTTGAAAAAAAAAATTAAAAAAAAAAAAATAATAATAATAATAAAAAATATAGCTGCAAGCAGCGATGGCGGGCCCTCGCACGTTATTTTACCGCTATACGGTGCCTCCGAGAAAACGATGCACGGTGGGCATGTGCATCAAGTGGGTAAATATCAGTGGGCTATTTAATGTTGTTTCTGATCCATTTAGGTACTGTAGGTAAAAGAAACCCCACATTTTAGACAAACGGGGGCGCTAGTGAGCCACTAAATAGACATGCCTTTCTCTGACCTTTTTGTCAACACTTAACAGCCAACAACTCTCATGTGTGTGCCAAATTTGAAGTTATTCTAAACACGCCAAGAGCCTTAAGTATGCCTGAAATAAATGTAAAGTTTGACGCGTTGCCATGGGAACAGCGTTCGAGATGTCAAAAATTCCTTCGCAATTTAGCGTCTACAATGTCTCAGCATCATGTTGACCACTTCTGGAGTCAATCACATTATTTCCCTAGAAGGAGTATTTAAAAGTTCACTGCATGCAACTGTAAGGCTTAAATATGCCTTTAAAATGAGAGTAAAGTTTGACACGTTGCCATGGGAACAGCCTTCAAGATATCAAAAATCCCTTCGCAATTTATCATCTACAATGTCTCAGTATCATGTTGACCACTTTTGGTGTCAATCGCATGAATATCCTAGAAGGAGTATTTAAAAGAACATTGGATGGAACAGTCAAAAAAATCAACCTTTATGACTGCAACACTTCCTGGCGCCTGGTGGTGGCGCTATACCCGGGAGTCACAATAGGCACATCGATGCGATCGGAATCTTCAGACGAACAAACACCCCGCGTGTCATCACAATAAGACATTTTTTGCCTTAGATATTAGACACTTCCTGTTTCTCTGATTTCGCCATGAATTTGTCGCCTCGCCATGGCAGAACTGTTCGAGATATCAAAAATCCCTTCGCAATTTAGCAAGTACAATGTCTTGACATCATGATCACCACGTTTGGTGTCAATCCCATTAATCCACTAGGAGGAGTATTTAAAAGTTCACTGCATGCATTTTTTAAACAATCCAAAATGGCCGACTTCCTGTTGGGCGGAGCTAATATGTTAGAGTACGAAAGTTGTTCGGGTCGATGAGATCTATATGCGTACCAACTTTCGTACATGTGCGTGCATGTTTGTCCGATTTATGCACCAATGTTTTTTTTTCCATTACAGGGGGCGCTACAGAGCCCCCCTGCCACGCCCGTGTTCCAGCCTTTGGTTTTCTGCGATGACGGACGACTCTGACATCTGTGCCAAATTTCAAGAGTTTTCGAGTATGTTAAGGCACTCAAAATTCCCAAAAGTGTTGAAAAAAATAAAAAAAAAATAAAAAAAAAAAATAAATAATAAAAAATATAGCTGCAAGCAGCGATGGCGGGCCCTCGCACGTTTTTTTACCGCTACACGGTGCCTCAGAGAAAACGATGCATGGTGGGCATGTGCATCAAGTGGGTAAATATCAGTGGAATATTTCATGTTGCTACTGATCCATTTAGGTACTGTAGGTAAAAGAAACCCCACATTTTAGACAAATGGGGGCGCTAGTGAGACACTAAATAGACACGCCTTTATCTGACCTTTTTGTCAACACTTAACAGCCGACAACTCTGATGTGTTTGCCAAATTTAAATTTAATCTAAGCACGCCAAGAGCCTTAAATATGCCTGAAATAAAAGTAAAGTTTGACGTGTTGCCATGGGAACAGCGTTCGAGATGTCAAAAATTCCTTCGCATTTTAGCATCTACAATGTCTCAGCATCATGTTGACCACTTCTGGTGTCAATAACATTATTTACCTAGAAGGAGTATTTAAAAGAACATCGCATGCAACTGTAATGCTTAAATAAGCCTTTAAAATGAAAGTAAAATTTGTCGCGTTGCCATAGGAACAACATTCGAGATATCAAAAATCCCTTCGCAATTTATCATCTACAATGTCTCAGCATCATGTTGACCACTTTTGGTGTCAATCGCATGAATACCCTAGAAGGAGTATTTAAACGTTCACTGCATGAAACTGTAAGGCTTAAATATGCCTTTAAAATGAAAGTAAAGTTTGACACGTTGCCATGGGAACAGCGTTCGAGATATCAAAAATCCCTTCGCAATTTATCATCTACAATGTCTCGTCATCATGTTGACCACTTTTGGTGTCAATTGCATGATTTTTCTAGAAGGAGTATTTAAAAGAACATTGCATGGAACTGTCAAAAAAATCCAGCTTTGTAACTGACACACTTCCTGCCGCCTGGTGGTGGCGCTATACCCGGGAGTCACAATAGGCGCATCGATGCGATCGGAATCTTCAGATGAACAAACACCTCGCGTGTCATCACTATAAGACATTTTTTACCTTAGATATTAGACACTTCCTGTTTCTCTGATTTCGCCATGACTTTGCCGCTTCGCCATGGCAACACCGTTCGAGATATCAAAAATCCCTTCGCAATTTAGCAAGTCCAATGTCTTGACATCATGATCACCACTTTTGGTGTCATTTGCATGAATCCCATAGGAGGAGTATTCAAAAGTTCACCGCATGCATTTTTTAAACAATCCAAAATGGCGGACTTCCTGTTGGGCGGAGCTAAAATGTTAGAGGGCGAAAGTTGTTCGGGTCGATGAGATCTATATGCGTACCAACTTTCGTACATGTGCGTGCATGTTTGTCCGATCTGTGCACCAATGTTTGTTTTTGCATTACAGGGGGCGCTACAGAGCCCCTGTGCCACGCCCGTGTTTCAGCCTTTGCATGAGCCTAGTGGTACGTGACTCTGACATGTGTGCCAAATTTCAAGAGTTTTCGAGTATGTTAAGGGACCCAAATTAGGTCAAGTGTTGAAAAAAAAATAAAAAAAAAAATAATAATAAATATAGCTGCAAGCAGCGATGGCGGGCCCTCGCACGTTTTTTTACCGCTACACGGTGCCTCCAAGAAAACAATGCACGGTGGGCAAGTGCATCAAGTGGGTAAATATCAGTGGACTATTTATGTTGTTACTGACCCAATTGGGGACTGTAGGTAAAAGAAACCCCACATTTAGGACAAACAGGGGCGCTAGTGAGCGACTTAACCCCCTGGGGTCCAAAAACGCGGGGCCGCGTTTTGACGCATTTTTTCCTGTTTCCTGTGACATCCACTTAAAATACTCCGTCATTCATAATCATACACATACATGTAATACATCATTCGAAACTGTGAAGTCTCTACTTTAATGTGAGTGCCTTCATAATAACAACAAAACTGTGTGCTTTTGGCAAATAAAGAAAATAAACAGGGAGTGCATTTCGACATCTCTGTCTCCTTGACCATTTTCCTCAAACACGTTTCAAACATGAACTGATAACTCCGCCAATACTTGTCACACGAACATGATACATATGTCTAAAGAAAGCCTGAAATGTCTACTTTTACATGATGTAATTAAAATCTGAAGAACTCATTGTTTGTTTGTGTAATCGACATGTAAGTAAAGAGAGGTACAGTTTTTCTGGCTCGACCTCATTAGCGCTAATGTAATCCCACCTTCCCTTGTGCGCGCCATTCATATGGAAATTACCTGATGCGGGCTATGCAAACAAGATCAACGCCCACAAACAATGCTTTAAGAAGCAGCGAGTTTTGACAGTTTCATCCACTTATCAACGGGTTCGGAAGATGACACGCTTTACAGGTGAGGAAGCTCTATGCTCCTGGACAGCGAGGAAGAAGAGTTCACTGTTTCTTCAGACGAAGAGCAGGACTCCGACGATGAACGTTTGTATTTTGAAGAGCGACTTGATCCAGCTGAGGATATAATTTCTGAAGAGTAAGTTTTACCTACATTTGTTTAAATGTTGTGTAACTTTTATATACTGTATACTGACTGTTTGCAAGCAGATATTCATAATGACTTTATAAAAACGTCTCGTAATTGGCAATTTGTATTAACATTAAAATTATAGTTCTTACATTAAACCGTATGCTGATAAGTGTAATGTGAATGTTATAAAGCAATATCACTACTATAACTATAGTGTCCATGCCGACTTATCAATAAGCCTTCTTTATTTGCTCGGGTGTAACATTGTGCTGTAAATGAGCCCGAAGATATGTCATGCGTTAAACAGTATGATTGTATGGTGTAAATGTTCAATATGTCATAAAACAATATCACTATTTAGAATATATTTTGACTAGTGTGTTTATGCCTCAACAAGTCTTGTTTACGCGACTATCTGTTCGGGTGTAAATGTATCGATGTAGTATCGATGTGCTGTAAATGTGTCCGGAGATTTGTAATGTGTTAATGTTTAGCCATAAATATGTCCGGTAATGGCCCGTTAACAAAGATATACCGCATCTATGTACCCAATTATCTTATCTCAACTATGCTTTACCGCCTTAGTATTGCTTTATAAGTTTGTTACTGTGGAGAATACATTATATTAATTATTAAAAACTTTTGTAGGAATGTGGCAGCATCACTCTCCTCTTCAGCGGGCATTTGCAGAAATGCGACGGACATTCATAAAGGGTAAGTCACATTTGCAGGCTTTTCTGTTTTATTAGTAGACTTTTACTGATGTTTTGCGTAGTAATTTGGAAAATACAAGATGAATATATATAAACATATCTGTATTTTCCGAAAATACATGATACAAATAATGTTTTTAATTTTTTTTAGTAACGTGGCTTCATCATCATTTACTCGCACGGGGGCATGCAGAAACGAACCCGAAATAAATAAAGTGATACAATTTATATATATATTTTTTAAGGTAAAATGTAAGGCAAAATTTGTTTAATTATTCCTCATAACATTTTTATGCCACGATCTACAGAACATCACACAAAAAAACATTTTGAGAACTAAACCTAAAAAATAACAAAGCAAGATGATCCTGCCTTGGAAACCCCGGCTACAATTTAGTATTTTTATTTAATTCGGAGATTAAGCGCGTCAAAGCCATGACCAAAAAAAGACAAATGACAAATAATTTGTGATTGTTACTGTAAATGATAAAAACTATAAGCTATAATGTATACAATTCATTAAACGTTAATTTATAACAAGAAAAACACTGAAATTAATGATTTTATAGACACTCCGCGTTATTGTTTAGCACAGAAATACCTGCTTGCTTGCTTTGACTTTGATCATCTCTGTATTCAATTTAGATACAGAAAGACCTGATGATATTATTTATTTCAGGAATCTCTTTGCTATCATTTGAAAGTGAACACCGACCATAATAGATAACCACTCGGTTTTAAATACATTTTAAAACTTATGCCCGCCGCAAAACATCAGTTTTGTAATGTTTAGTTTGATGAAATTCTAAATATGAGACGCAGAGCACCTATAGCACGTTCGGCAAAATTGCATGCGCAAACATGGCCAGAACGCAATAGCGCAACATCGATAGAACGAAAAACAATCCAAAATGTACAGACTTAAATTATATCAGAATTTACGTTTATAATAAATACATTTTTTAAATCCAATAAGGGCAGAAGTAACAACGTGCAGAACAAATGTGCAAAATGCCTCAAGTGCACGGAAACAAAACACAAGCCAAATAGATAAATCAGATAAACCAGAGTGATTTATAAATAAAATAAAGAAATTAATAAAAAAACGAAAGTATTGCCAGAATTGCCAGCTTCGTCTTTTAAATGTAGAAAGAAAGAGGCAATGGTTTATTAACATAGGAACCTCTTTTTGGACGTGTAGCCCTGTCACAGGGATTGTTGGATTTATTAACGCATTTTAAAAATATTTATTGAAAGCTGCTACATCACATATTATTGGCAGCATTATAATAATATGCTGTATATCAATATATTGGGAGAAAGCTGTTATGTGCGAAATCAGATAATGTGTGCACCCATATACGGCCAAAATTGAATGATCCTCATTTCATAACACATCTGCAACGATTCGACTGTGAGATTGGTAGTCGAATCCGGCTTCTCCGATGCATCGAATCTTCAACTATTCGGGGTCACCCCTATTAATTATTAAAAAAAGTTCTCAATATTAGTAATACTGATGTGTTGCTTTGTACTTTGAAAATACATGATATTAATTAAGATATGTTTTCAGGAATGTGTCTGCAACACCAACTTCGTCTGGTACTCGCACGTTTTGAACAATGGCACGACAACATTTAACTCCATTCCCAAAGAGTTACAGTGTGTGATGGTTTACAAATGTATACCATATTTTTTATATTTGGAAGTATTTTTAGATGCACACCAAACTTTCACAGCTGACATTTAGAATCATTTTCTTTTAATTAGAGCCATATTGTACTGGTCATATAGAATATTGTTACATGTATACATATTGTTACTTTATTATTTATAATTACAATTAAGCTTCTTTGTTTATAATTACAATAAAGCTTCTTAAATCTATTGTATTGTTCATGTTGTTAGCATTTTTTGCAACCCTGTAAGACTTTTATTTTACTAAAAAGGCCTTTTGTACTTTATTTTAACCTAATTTTTTTTAACTACAAGCAAAAGTTTTTCTCTTTAAGTCTCAAGCAAAAGTTTTTCTCTTTAAGTCTCCCCACAGTCACAGTTCTTTTGTCCCAACATTCCTCACTGAGCCATTAGGGGGTTGGGTCTCCTCAGGTGTAAAACACATCAATATTCATGACCATTGACCCTCCCATGCATATTGCCTTTACACAGCAAAAAGTGTCTTACAAAAGTTAAATCAATGTATTTTTTCACGTGAATGAGTGGGTTAAATGGTTTTTACATATTTTTGTAGCAAATTCTCTACTCTACAAGAGTAGATAACTTTTTTGCTTGTTAACAAATGTTTAGGATGTGTTCCTTGGCCTTATTTCAGCAACTTTTTGTTTTCTTTTTTTTACTAACCACGCATAAACATCATTTACTTAAAAATACAAACATGTACATACATTTATCTTAAATATTATTATAGCACAGTTTGTGCTGAATACAGTGTTATGTGATATTAGCCATTAATGTGTTTTAAAGCTACTGAAAAAAGACCAAATGTGAGAGCATCTCAGAACCTCTGACTGTGTCCAAAAAGGGTCCGACCCCAGAGGGTTAAGAGGCACACCTATGTCTGACCTGTTTGTCAACACTTAACAGTTGACAACTCTGATGTGTGTGCCAAATTTCAAGTAAATCTAAGCATGCCAAGAGGCTTAAATATTCCTGAAATAATAGTAAACTTTGATGCGTTGCCATGGCAACAGCGTTCGAGATGTCAAAAATCCCTTCGCATTTTATCATCTCCAATGTCTCAGCATCATGTTGACCATGTTTGGTGTCAATCGCATGAATATCCTAGAAGGAGTATTGAAAAGTTCACTGACTGCAACTGAAGGGCTTAAATATGCCTTTAAAATGAAAGTAAAGTTTGACGCGTTGTCATGGGAACAACGTTCGAAATATCAAAAATCCCTTCGCAATTTATCATCTACTATGTCTTGGCATCATGTTGACCACTTTTGGTGTCAATCGCATAAACATTCTAGGAGGAGTATTTAAAAGAACATCACATGGAACTGTCAAAAAAATCAACCTTTGTGACTGCAACACTTCCTGGCGCCTGGTGGTGGCGCTATATCCGAGACTTACAATAGGCACATCGATGCGATCGGAATCTTCAGATGAACAAACACCCCGCATGTCATCACTAAAAGACATTTTTTGCCTTAGATATTAGACCCTTCCTGTTTCTCTGATTTCCCCATGACTTTGCCGCTTCGCCATGACAACACCGTTCGAGATATCAAAAATCCCTTCGCAATTTAGCAAGACCAATGTCTTGACATCATGATCACCACGTTTGGTGTCATTTGCATGAATCCCCTAGGAGGAGTATTCAAAAGTTCACCGCATGCATTTTTTAAACAATCCAAAATGGCGGACTTCCTGTTGGGCGGAGCTAAAATGTTAGAGGGCGAAAGTTGTTCGGGTCGATGAGATCTATATGTGTACCAACTTTCGTAAATATGCGTACATGTTTGCCCGATCTGTGCACTCCTGTTTGTTTTTGCATTACAGGGGGCGCTACAGAGCCCCCGTGCCACGCCCGTGTTCCAGCCTTTGGCTTTCGGCGATCACGGACGACTCTGATGTCTGTGCCAAATTTCAAGAGTTTTCGAGTATGTTAAGGCCCCCAAAATGTCCAAAAGTGTTGAAAAAAAAAAAAAATAAAAAAAAATAATAAAAAGAAATATAGCTGCAAGCAGCAATGGCGGGCCCTCGCACGGTTTTTTACCGCTACACGGTGCGTCCGAGAAAACGATGCACGGCGGGCAAGGGCATCAAGTGGGTAAAATATCAGCGGGCTATTTAATGTTGTTTCTGAGCCATTTGGGGACTGTAGGTAAAAGAAACCCCACATTTTAGACAAACAGGGGCACTAGTGAGCCACTTAAGAGACATGCCTTTGTCTGACTTTTTTGTCAACACTTAACAGCCGAAAACTCTGATGTGTGTGCCAAATTTAAAGTTCAACTAAGCACGCCAAGAGCCTTAAACATGCCTGAAATTAAAGTAAAGTTTGACGTGTTGCCATGGGAACAGCTTTTGAAATGTCAAAAATTCCTTCGCAATTTATCATCTACAATGTCTCAGCATCATGTTGACCACTTCTGGTGTCAATAACATTATTTCCTCAGGGGGAGTATTTAAAAGTTTACCGCATACAGCTGTAAGGTTTAAATATGCCTTAAAAATGAAAGTAAAGTTTGACAGGTTGCCATGGGAACAGCGTTTGAGATATCAAAAATCCCTTCGCAATTTATCATCTACAATGTCTCGGCATCATGTTGACCACTTTTGGTGTCAATCGCATGAAAATCCTGGAAGGAGTATTTAAAAGAACATCGGATGGAACTGTCAAAAAAATCCACCTTTGTGACTGACACACTTCCTGGCGCCTGGTGGTGGCGCTATACCCGGGAGTCACAATAGGCACATCGATGCGATCGGAATCTTCAGACGAACAAACACCCCGCGTGTCATCACAATAAGACCCTTTTTACCTTAGATATTAGACACTTCCTGTTTCTCTGATTTCGCCATGACTTTGTCGCCTTGCCATGACAGAACCCTTCGAGATATCAAAAATCCCTTCGCAATTTAGCAAGTACAATATCTTGACATCATGATCACCACGATTGGTGTCAATCCCATGTATCCCCTCGGAGGAGTATTCAAAAGTTCACCGCATGCATTTTTTAAACAATCCAAAATGGCCGACTTCCTGTTGGGCGGAGCTAATAGGTTAGAGTGTGAAAGTTGTTCGGGTTGATGAGATCTATATGTTTACCAACTTTCATACATGTGCGTACATTTTTGCCCAATCTGTGCACTACTGTTTGTTTTTGAATTACAGGGGGCGCTACAGAGCCCCCGTGCCACGTCCGTGTTCCAGCCTTTGGCTTTCGGCGATGACGGACGACTCTGACGTCTGTGCCAAATTTCAAGAGTTTTCAAGTATGTTAAGGCCCCCAAAATGCCCAAAAGTGTTGAAAAAAATAAAAAAAATAATAATAAAAATATAGCTGCAAGCAGCGATGGCGGGCCCTCGCACGTTTTTTTTCGCTACACGGTGCGTCCGAGAAAACGATGCACGGTGTAGAAGGGCCTCAAGTGGGTAAATATCAGTGGGCTATTTAATGTTGCTACTGACCAATTTGGGTACTGTAGGTAAAAGAAACCCCACATTTTAGACAAACGGGGCGCTAGTGAGACACTAAATAGACACGCCTTTATCTGACGTTTTTGTCAACACTTAACAGCCGACAACTCTGATGTGTGTGCCAAATTTAAATTTAATCTAAGCACGCCAAGAGCCTTAAATATGCCTGAAATAAAAGTAAAGTTTGACGTGTTGCCATGGGAACAGCGTTCGAGATGTCAAAAATTCCTTGGCAATTTAGCATCTACAATGTCTCAGCATCATGTTGACCACTTCTGGTGCCAATAACATTATTTACCTAGAAGGAGTATTTAAAAGAACATCGCATGCAACTGTAATGCTTAAATAAGCCTTTAAAAAAGTAAAGTTTGGCGCGCTGCCATGGAAACAACATTCGAGATATCAAAAATCCCTTCGCAATTTATCATCTACAATGTCTCAGCATCATGTTGACCACTTTTGGTGTCAATCGCATAAATATCCTAGAAGGAGTATTTAAAAGTTCACTGCATGAAACTGTAAGGCTTAAATATGCCTTTAAAATGAAAGTAAAGTTTGACGTGTTGCCATGGGAACAGCGTTCGAGATATCAAAAATCCCTTCGCAATTTATCATCTACTATGCCTCGGCATCATGTTGACCACTTTTGGTGTCAATTGCATGATTTTTCTAGAAGGAGTATTTAAAAGAACATTGCATGGAACTGTCAAAAAAAATCCAGCTTTGTAACTGACACATTTCCTGCCGCCTGGTGGTGGCGCTATACCCGAGACTTACAATAGGCACAACGATGCGATCGGAATCTTCAGACGAACAAACACCCCGCGTGTTATCACTATAAGACATTTTTTGCCTTAGATATTCGACACTTTCTGTTTCTCTGATTTCGCCATGACTTTGCCGCTTCGCCATTGCAACACCGTTCGAGATATCAAAAATCCCTTCGCAATTTAGCAAGTCCAATGTCTTGACATCATGATCACCACGTTTGGTGTCATTTGCTTGAATCCCCTAGGAGGAGTATTCAAAAGTTCACCGCATGCATTTTTTAAACAATCCAAAATGGCGGACTTCCTGTTGGGCGGAGCTAAAATGTTAAAGGGCGAAAGTTGTTCGGGTCGATGAGATCTATATGTGTACCAACTTTCGTAAATGTGCGTACATGTTTGCCCGATCTCCGCACTACAGTTTGTTTTTGCATTACAGGGGGCGCTACAGAGCCCCCGTGCCACGCCCGTGTTCCAGCCTTTGTCTGTTCGCAATGACGGACGACTCTAACGTCTGTGCCAAATTTCAAGAGTTTTCGAGTATGTTAAGGCACCCAAAATGCCCAAAAGTGTTAAAAAAAATAAAAATAATAAAAAAAATAAATAAACAAAAAAAAAAATAATAAATTCGAGCAAAAACAATAGGGCTTCGCACCTTTCGGTGCAGGCCATTCTGGCCTGCTCCTCGGTGCTCGGGCCCTAAATATAGCTGCAAGCAGCGATGGCGGGCCCTCGCACGTTTTTTTACCGCTACACGGTGCCTCAGAGAAAACAATGCACAGTGGACACGTGCATCAAGTGGGTAAATATCAGTGGACTATTTCATGTTTCTACTGACCTATTTGGGTTCTGTAGGTAAAAGAAACCCCACATTTTAGACAAACGGGGGCACTAGTGAGCCACTAAATAGACACGCCTTTATCTGACCTTTTTGTCAACACTTAACAGCCGAAAACTCTCATGTGTGTGCCAACTTTTAGGTTAATCTAAGCATGCCAAGAGCCCTAAATATGCCTGATATAAAAGTAAAGTTTGGGGCATTGCCATGGGAACAGCGTTAGAGATATCAAAAATCCCTTCGCAAATTAGCATCTACAATGTCTCAGCATCATGTTGACCACTTTTAGTGTCAATCGCATAAACATTCTAGGAGGAGTATTTAAAAGAACATCACATGGAACTGTCAAAAAAATCAACCTTTGTGACTGCAACACTTCCTGGCGCCTGGTGGTGGCGCTATACCCGAGACTCACAATAGGCACATCGATGCGATCAGAATCTTCAGACGAACAAACACCCTGCATGGCATCACAATAAGATATTTTTTACCTTAGATATTAGACACTTCCTGTTTCTCTGATTTCGCCATGAATTTGTCGCCTCGCCATGACAGAACCGTTCGAGATATTAAAAATCCCTTCACAATTTAGCAAGAACAATGTCTCGGCATCATGTTCACCACGTTTGGTGTCAATCCCATGAATCCCCTAGAAGGAGTATTCAAAAGTTCACCGTATGCATTTTTTAAACCATCCAAAATGGCCGACTTCCTGTTGGGCGGAGCTAATAGGTTTGATTGTGAAAGTTGTTTGTGTCGATGGGATCTATATACGTACCAACTCTCGTACATGTGCGTACATGTTTGCCAGATTTGTGCACCAAAAATTTTTTTGCATTATAGGGGGCGCTACAGAGCCCTACTGCCACGGCCATGTTCCAGTGTTTGCCCCGTCCTAATGGCCGACGACTTTGAGGTCTGTGCCAAATTCCCGGTGTTTTCGAGCATGTTAAGGCACTCAAAGTGCATGCCAAGTGCTTAAATATGCCTGAAAATGAAAGTAAAATTTGACGTGTTGCCAATGGAGCAGCATTCGAGATATCAAAAATCCCTTCGCAATTTATCATCTACAATGTCTCAGCATCATGTTGACCACTTTTGGTGTCAATCGCATGAAAATCCTAGGAGGAGTATTTAAAAGTTAACCGCATGCAACTGTCAAAAAATCCACCTTTTGTGACTGTCACACTTCCTGCCGCCTGGTGGTGGCGCTATACCCGAGACTCACAATAGGCACATCGATGCGATCGGAATCCTTGGCCGAACATACACACTGCGTTTCATCCCAATAAGACATTTTTTGCTTTAGATATTAGACACTTCCTGTTTCTCTGAATTCGCCATAAATTTGTCGCCTCGCCATGGCAACACCGTTCGAGATATCAAAAATCCCTTCGCAATTTAGCAAGTCCAATGTCTCAGCATCATCTTCACCACGTTTGGTGTCAATCGTATGAATTCCCTAGGAGAAGTATTTAAAAGTTCATGACTGACACACTTCCTGGCGCCTGGTGGTGGCGCTATACCCGGGAGTCACAATAGGCACATCGATGCGATCGGAATCATCAGACAAACAAACACCCCGCATGGCATCACAATAAGATATTTTTTGCCATAGATATTAGACACTTCCTGTTTCTCTAAATTCGCCATGATTTTGTCACCTCGCCATGGCAGAACCGTTCGAGATATCAAAAATCCCTTCGCAATTTAGCAAGTACAATGTCTCGACATCATGATCACCACGTTTGGTGTCATTTGCATGAATCCCCTAGAAGGAGTATTTAAAAGTTCACCGCATGCATTTTTTAAACAATCCAAAATGGCAGACTTCCTGTTGGGCGGAGCTAAAATGTTAGAGCGCGAAAGTTGTTCGGGTCGATGAGATCTATATGCGTACCAACTCTCGTACATGTGCGTACATGTTTGCCCGATCTGTGCACCAATGTTTTTTTTTGCATTACAGGGGGCGCTACAGAGCCCCTGTGCCACGCCCGTGTTCCAGCCTTTGCCCGTTCGCAATGACGGACGACTTTGACGTCTGTGCCAAATTTCAAGAGTTTTCGAGTATGTTTAGGCACCCAAAATGCCCAAAAGTGTTAAAAAAAATAAAAATAATAATAAAAAAAAATAAAAAAATAATAAATCCTAAGAAAAACAATAGGGCTTCGCACCTTTCGGTGCAGGCCATTCTGGCCTGCTCCTCGGTGCTCGGGCCCTAAATAATAATCCGAGCAAAAACAATAGGGCTTCGCACCTTTCGGTGCAGGCAATTCTGGCCTGCTCCTCGGTGCTCGGGCCCTAAATATAGCTGCAAGCAGCGATGGCGGGCCCTCGCACGTTTGTTTACCGCTACACGGTGCCTCCGAGAAAACGATGCACGGTGGGCAAGTGCATCAAGTGGGTAAATATCATGCTGCTACTGACCCATTTAGGTACTGTAGGTAAAAGAAACCCCACATTTTAGACAAACGGGTGCGCTAGTGAGCCACTAAATAGACACGCCTTTATCTGACGTTTTTGTCAACACTTAACAGCCGACAAATCTGATGTGTGTGCCAAATTTAAAGTCAATCTAAGCACACCAATAGCCTTAAATATGCCTGACATAAAAGTAAAGTTTGACACGTAGCCATGGGAACAACGTTAGAGATGTCAAAAATTCCTTCGCAATTTAGCGTCTACAATGTCTCAGCATCATGTTGACAACTTCTGGTGTGAATCGCATTATTTCCCTAGAAGAAGTATTAAAAAGAACATTGCATGCGACTGTCAGGCTTAAATAAGCCTTTAAAATGAAAGTAAAAAGTTTGACGCATAGCCATGGGAACAGTGTTTGAGATATCAAAAATCCCTTCGCAATTTATCATCTACAATGTCTCGGCATCATGTTGACCATGTTTGGTGTCAATCGCATGAATATCCTAGAAGGAGTATTGAAAAGTTCACTGCATGCAACTAAAGGGCTTAAACATGCCTTTAAAATGAAAGTAAAGTTTGACGCGTTGTCATGGGAACAACGTTCGAGATATCAAAAATCCCTTCGCAATTTATCATATACTATGTCTTGGCATCATGTTGACCACTTTTGGTGTAAATCGCATAAACATTCTAGGAGGAGTATTTAAAAGAACATCACATGGAACTGTCAAAAAAATCTACCTTTTTGACTGCAACACTTCCTGGCGCCTGGTGGTGGCGCTATACCCGGGAGTCACAATAGGCACATCGATGCGATCGGAATCTTCAGACGAACAAACACCTTGCGTGTCATCACTATAAGACATTTTTTGCCTTAGATATTAGACACTTACTGTTTCTCTGATTTTGCCATAAATTTGTCGGCTCGCCATGGCAGAACCGTTCGAGATATCAAAAATCCCTTCGCAATTTATCAAGTCCAATGTCTCGACATCATGTTCACCACTTTTGTTGTCAATTGCATGCATCCTCTAGGAGGAGTATTTAAAAGTTCAACGCATGCATTTTTTAAACAATCCAAAATAGCTGACTTCCTGTTGGGAGGAGCTTAAATGTTAGAGGGCGAAAGTTGTTCGGGTCGATGAGATCTATATGCGTACCAACTCTCGTACATGTGCGTACATTTTTGCCCGATCTGTGCCCCAGTGTTTGTTTTTGCATTACAGGGGGCGCTACAGAGCTCCCTTGCCACGCCCGTGGTCCAGCCTTTCCCCGGACCTGATGGCCGACGACTCTGACGTCTGTGCCAAATTTCAAGACTTTTCGAGTATGTTTAGGCACCCAAAGTGCCCAAAAGTGTTAAAAAAAAAAAATAATAAAAATAATAAAAAATATAGCTGCAAGCAGCGATGGCGGGCCCTCGCACGTTTGTTTACCGCTACACGGTGCCTCCGAGAAAACGATGCACGGTGGGCAAGTGCATCAAGTGGGTAAATATCATGCTGCTACTGACCCATTTAGGTACTGTAGGTAAAAGAAACCCCACATTTTAGACAAACGGGGGCGCTAGTGAGCCACTAAATAGACACGCCTTTATCTGACGTTTTTGTCAACACTTAACAGCCGACAAATCTGATGTGTGTGCCAAATTTAAAGTTAATCTAAGCACACCAAGAGCCTTAAATATGCCTGACATAAAAGTAAAGTTTGACACGTTGCCATGGGAACAGCGTTAGAGATGTCAAAAATTCCTTCGCAATTTAGCGTCTACAATGTCTCAGCATCATGTTGACAACTTCTGGTGTGAATTGCATTATTTCCCTAGAAGGAGTATTAAAAAGAACATTGCATGCGACTGTCAGGCTTAAATAAGCCTTTAAAATGAAAGTAAAAAGTTTGACGCGTTGCCATGGGAACAGCGTTTGAGATATCAAAAATCCCTTCACTTTTTTATCATCTCCAATGTCTCGGCATCATGTTGACCACGTTTGGTGTCAATCGCATGAATATCCTAGAAGGAGTATTGAAAAGTTCACTGCATGGGCTTAAATATGCCTTTAAAATGAAAGTAAAGTTTGACGCGTTGTCATGGGAACAACGTTTGAGATATCAAAAATCCCTTCGCAATTTATCATCTACTATGTCTTGGCATCATGTTGACCACTTTTGGTGTCAATCGCATAAACATTCTAGGACGAGTATTTAAAAGAACATCACATGGAACTGTCAAAAAAATCAACCTTTGTGACTGCAACACTTCCTGGCGCCTGGTGGTGGCGCTATACCCGAGACTTACAATAGGCACATCGATGCGATCGGAATCTTCAGACGAACAAACACCCCGCGTGTCATCACTATAAGACATTTTTTGCCTTAGATATTAGACACTTCCTGTTTCTCTGATTTCACCATGACTTTGCCGCTTCGCCATGGCAACACCGTTCGAGATATCAAAAATCCCTTCGCAATTTAGCAAGTCCAATGTCTTGACATCATGATCACCACATTTGGTGTCATTTGCATGAATCCCCTAGGAGGAGTATTCAAAAGTTCACCGCATGCATTTTTTAAACAATCCAAAATGGCGGACTTCCTGTTGGGCGGAGCTAAAATGTTAGAGGGCGAAAGTTGTTCGGGTCGATGAGATCTATATGCGTACCAACTTTCGTAAATATGCGTACATGTTTGCCCGATCTGTGCACTCCTGTTTGTTTTTGCATTACAGGGGGCGCTACAGAGCCCCCGTGCCACGCCCGTGTTCCAGCCTTTGGCTTTCGGCGATCACGGACGACTCTGATGTCTGTGCCAAATTTCAAGAGTTTTCGAGTATGTTAAGGCCCCCAAAATGTCCAAAAGTGTTGAAAAAAAAAAAAAAAAAAAAAAAATAATAAAAAGAAATATAGCTGCAAGCAGCGATGGCGGGCCCTCGCACGTTTTTTTACCGCTACACGGTGCGTCCGAGAAAACGATGCACGGTGGGAAAGGGCATCAAGTGGGTAAATATCAGTGGGCTATTTAATGTTGTTTTTGAGGCATTTGGGGACTGTAGGTAAAAGAAACCCCACATTTTAGACAAACAGGGGCACTAGTGAGCCACTTAAGAGACACGCCTATGTCTGACCTTTTTGTCAACACTTAACAGCCGAAAACTCTGATGTGTGTGCCAAATATAAAGTTCAACTAAGCACGCCAAGAGCCTTAAACATGCCTGAAATTAAAGTAAAGTTTGACGCGTTGCCATGGAAACAGCGTCCGAGATATCAAAAATCCCTTCGCAATTTATCATCTACAACGTCTCGGCATCATGTTGACCACTTCTCGTGTCAATCGCATGAAAATCCTAGAAGGAGTATTTAAAAGTTAACTGTATAAAACTGAAAGGCTTAAATATGCCTTTAAAATGAAAGTAAAGTTTGACGCGTTGCCATGGGAATACCGTTTGAGATATCAAAAATCCCATCGCAATTTATTATCTACAATGTCTCGGCATAATGGTGACCACTTTTGGTGTCAATCATATGAAAATCCTAGGAGGAGTATTTAAAAGAACATTGCATGCAACTGTCAAAAAAATCAACCTTTGTGACTGCAACACTTCCTGGCGCCTGGTGGTGGCGCTATACCCGAGACTCACAATAGGCACATCGATGCAATCAGAATCTTCAGACGAACAAACACCCCGTGTGTCATCACAATAAGACATTTTTTTACCTTAGATATTAGACACTTCCTGTTTCTCTGATTTCGCCATGAATTTGTCGCCTCGCCATGGCAGAACCGTTCGAGATATCAAAAATCCCTTCGCAATTTAGCAAGTACAATGTCTCGGCATCATGATCAGCACGTTTGGTGTCAATCCCATGAATCCCCTAGAAGGAGTATTCAAAAGTTCACCGTATGCATTTTTGAAACCATCCAAAATGGCCGACTTCCTGTGAGGCGGAGCTAATAGGTTTGATTGTGAAAGTTGTTCGGGTCGATGAGATCTATATACGTACCAACTTTCGTACATGTGCGTACATGTTTGCCCGATTTGTGCACCAATATTTTTTTTGCATTACAGGGGGCGCTACAGAGCCCTACTGCCACACCCGTGTTCCAGCGTTTGCCTAGTCCTAATGGCCGACGACTTTGAGGTCTGTGCCAAATTCCCGGTGTT
This sequence comes from Misgurnus anguillicaudatus, assembly GCF_027580225.2. Classification (NCBI taxonomy): domain Eukaryota; kingdom Metazoa; phylum Chordata; class Actinopteri; order Cypriniformes; family Cobitidae; genus Misgurnus; species Misgurnus anguillicaudatus. The sequence continues at coordinate 25,970,763 of NC_073350.2, read as the reverse complement.
TTCGAGCATGTTAAGGCACCCAAAGTGCATGCCAAGTGCTTAAATATCCCTGAAAATGAAAGTAAAGTTTGACGTGTTGCCATGGGAGCAGCATTCGAGATATCAAAAATCCCTTCGCAATTTATCATCTACAATGCCTCAGCATCATGTTGACCACTTTTGGTGTCAATCGCATGAAAATCCTAGGAGGAGAATTTAAAAGAACATTGCATGCAACTGTCAAAAAATCCACCTTTTGTGACTGCACCACTTCCTGGTGCCTGTTGGTGGCGCTATACCAGAGACTCACAATAGGCACATTGATGCGATCGGAATCCTTGGCCCAACATACACACTGCGTTTCATCCCAATAAGACATTTTTTGCTTTAGATATTAGACACTTCCTGTTTCTCTGAATTCGCCATAAATTTGTCGCCTCGCCATGGCAACACCGTTCGAGATATCAAAAATCCCTTCGCAATTTAGCAAGTCCAATGTCTCAGCATCATGTTCACCACGTTTGGTGTCAATTGTATGAATTCCCTAGGAGAAGTATTTAAAAGTTCATGACTGACACACTTCCTGGCGCCTGGTGGTGGCGCTATACCCGAGACTTACAATAGGCACATCGATGCGATCGGAATCTTCAGACGAACAAACGCCCCGCGTGTCATCACTATAAGACATTTTTTGCCTTAGATATTAGACACTTCCTGTTTCTCTGATTTCGCCATGACTTTGCCGCTTCGCCATGGCAAGACCGTTCGAGATATCAAAAATCCCTTCGCAATTTAGCAAGTCCAATGTCTTGACATCATGATCACCACGTTTGGTGTCATTTGCATGAATCCCCTAGGAGGAGTATTCAAAAGTTCACCGCATGCATTTTTTAAACAATCCAAAATGGCGGACTTCCTGTTGGGCGGAGCTAAAATGTTAGAGGGCGAAAGTTGTTCGGGTCGATGAGATCTATATGTGTACCAACTTTCGTAAATGTGCGTACATGTTTGCCTGATCTGTGCACTCCTGTTTGTTTTTGCATTACAGGGGGCGCTACAGAGCCCCTGTGTCACGCCCGTGTTCCAGCCTTTGGCTTTCGGCGATCACGGACGACTCTGATGTCTGTGCCAAATTTCAAGAGTTTTCGAGTATGTTAAGGCCCCCAAAATGTCCAAAAGTGTTGAAAAAAAAAAAAAAAAAAAAAAAATAAAAATAATAATCCGAGCAAAAACAATAGGGCTTCGCACCTTTCGGTGCAGGCCATTCTGGCCTGCTCCTCGGTGCTCGGGCCCTAATAAATATAGCTGCAAGCAGCAATGGCGGGCCCTCGCACGTTTATTTACCGCTACACGGTGCCTCCGAGAAAACGATGCACGGTGGGCAAGTGCATCAAGTGGGTAAATATCAGTGGGCTATTTAATGTTGTTTCTGAGCCATTTGGGGACTGTAGGTAAAAGAAACCCCACATTTTAGACAAACAGGGGCATTAGTGAGCCACTTAAGAGACACGCCTATGTCTGACCTTTTTGTCAACACTTAACAGCCGAAAACTCTGATGTGTGTGCCAAATTTAAAGTTCAACTAACCACGCCAAGAGCCTTAAACATGCCTGAAATTAAAGTAAAGTTTGACGCATTGCCATGGAAACAGCGTTCGAGATGTCAAAAATTCCTTCGCAATTTATCATCTAGAATGTCTCGGCATCATGTTGACCACTTCTGGTGTCAATCGCATGAATCCCATACGAGGAGTATTTAAAGGTTCACAGCATGTAACTGTCAGCCTTAAATATGTGTAAAAATAAAAGTAAAGTTTGATGCATTGCCATGGTAACAGCGTTTGAGATATCAAAAATCCCTTCGCAATTTATCATCTACAATGTCTCGGCATCATGTTGACCACTTTTGGTGTCAATCGCATAAAAATCCTAGAAGGAGTATTTAAAAGTTAACTGTATGCAACTGAAAGGCTTAAATATGCCTTTAAAATGAAAGTAAAGTTTGACGCGTTGCCATGGGAACAGCATTTGAGATATCAAAAATCCCTTAGCAATTTATCATCTACAATGTCTCGGCATCATGGTGACCACTTTTGGTGTCAATCGCATGAAAATCCTAGAAGGAGTATTTAAAAGAACATTGCATGGAACTTTCAAAAAAATCCAGCTTTGTGACTGACACACTTCCTGGCGCCTGGTGGTGGCGCTATACCCGAGACTCACAATAGGCACATCGATGCGATTGGAATCTTCAGATGAACAAACACCCCGCGTATCATTACAATAAGACATTTTTTGCCTTAGATATTAGACACTTCCTGTTTCTCTGATTTCGCCACAACTTTGTCGGCTCGCCATGGCAGAACCGTTCGAGATATCAAAAATCCCTTCGCAATTTAGCAAGTCCAATGTCTCGACATCATGTTCACCACTTTTGGTGTCAATCGCATGCATCCTCTAGGAGGAGTATTCAAAAGTTCAACGCATGCATTTTTTAAACAATTCAAAATAGCTGACTTCCTGTTGGGCGGAGCTTAAATGTTAGAGGGCGAAAGTTGTTCGGGTCGATGAGATCTATAAGCGTACCAACTCTCGTACATGTGCGTACATGTTTGCACAATCTGTGCCCCAATGTTTGTTTTTGCATTGCAGGGGGCGCTACAGAGCTCCCTTGCCACGCCCGTGGTCCAGCCTTTGCCCGGACCTGATGGCCGACGACTCTGACGTGTGTGCCAAATTTCAAGAGTTTTCGAGTATGTTAAGGCACCCAAAATGCCCAAAAGTGTTAAAAAAAAATAAAAATAAAAAAAAAAACAATAATAATCCTAAGGAAAACAATAGGGCTTCGCACCTTTCGGTGCAGGCCATTCTGGCCTGCTCCTCGGTGCTCGGGCCCTAAAAATAATAAAAAAAATAATAATCCGAGCAAAAACAATAGGGCTTCGCACCTTTCGGTGCAGGCCATTCTGGCCTGCTCCTCGGTGCTCGGGCCCTAATAATCCGAGCAAAAACAATAGGGCTTCGCACCTTTCGGTGCAGGCCATTCTGGCCTGCTCCTCGGTGCTCGGGCCCTAATAATAATCCGAGCAAAAACAATAGGGCTTCGCACCTACGGTGCAGGCCATTCTGGCCTGCTCCTCGGTGCTCGGGCCCTAATAAAAATAAAAATAATAAAAAATATAGCTGCAAGCAGCGATGGCGGGCCCTCGCACGTTTTTTTACCGCTACACGGTGCCTCCGAGAAAACGATGCACGGTGGGCATGTGCATCAAGTGGGTAAATATCAGTGGACTATTTCATGTTGCTACTGATCCATTTAGGTACTGTAGGTAAAAGAAACCCCACATTTTAGACAAATGGGGGCGCTAGTGAGACACTAAATAGACACGCCTTTATCTGACGTTTTTGTCAACACTTAACAGCCGACAACTCTGATGTGTTTGCCAAATTTAAATTTAATCTAAGCATGCCAAGAGCCTTAAATATGCCTGAAATAAAAGTAAAGTTTGACGTGTTGCCATGGGAACAGCGTTCGAGATGTCAAAAATTCCTTGCAATTTAGCATCTACAATGTCTCAGCATCATGTTGACCACTTCTGGTGTCAATAACATTATTTACCTAGAAGGAGTATTTAAAAGAACATCGCATGCAACTGTAATGCTTTAATAAGCCTTTAAAATGAAAGTAAAATTTGTCGCGTTGCCATAGGAACAACATTCGAGATGTCAAAAATCCCTTCGCAATTTATCATCTACAATGTCTCAGCATCATGTTGACCACTTTTGGTGTCAATCGCATGAATATTCTTGAAGGAGTATTTAAAAGTTCACTGCATGAAACTGTAAGGCTTAAATATGCCTTTAAAATGAAAGTAAAGTTTGACACGTTGCCATGGGAACAGCGTTCGAGATATCAAAAATCCCTTCGCAATTTATCATCTACTATGCCTCGTCATCATGTTGACCACTTTTGGTGTCAATTGCATGATTTTTCTAGAAGGAGTATTTAAAAGAACATTGCATGGAACTGTCAAAAAAATCCAGCTTTGTAACTGACACACTTCCTGCCGCCTGGTGGTGGCGCTATACCTGGGAGTCACAATAGGCGCATCGATGCGATCGGAATCTTCAGACGAACAAACGCCCCGCATGGCATCACAATAAGATATTTTTTGCCATAGATATTAGACACTTCCTGTTTCTCTGATTTCGCCATGACTTTGCCGCTTCGCCATGGCAACACCGTTCGAGATATCAAAAATCCCTTCGCAATTTAGCAAGTCCAATGTCTTGACATCATGATCACCACTTTTGGTGTCATTTGCATGAATCCCCTAGGAGGAGTATTCAAAAGTTCACCGCATGCATTTTTTAAACAATCCAAAATGGCGGACTTCCTGTTGGGCGGAGCTAAAATGTTAGAGGGCGAAAGTTGTTCGGGTCGATGAGATCTATATGCGTACCAACTTTCGTACATGTGCGTACATGCTTGCCCAATCTGTGCAACAATGTTTGTTTTTGCATTACAGGGGGCGCTACAGAGCCCCAGTGCCACGCCCGTGTTTCAGCCTTTGCATGAGCCTAGTGGTACGGGACTCTGACATGTGTGCCAAGTTTCAAGAGTTTTCGAGTATGTTAAGGGACCCAAATTAGGTCAAGTGTTGAAAAAAAAAAAAAAAAAAAAAAAATATGTAGCTGCAAGCAGCGATGGCGGGCCCTCGCACGTTTTTTTTACCGCTACACGGTGCCTCCGAGAAAACGATGCACGGTGGGCATGTGCATCAAGTGGGTAAATATCGGTGGACTATTTATGTTGTTACTGACCCAATTAAGGACTGTAGGTAAAAGAAACCCCACATTTTAGACAAACGGGGGCACTAGTGAGACACTAAATAGACACGCCTTTATCTGACGTTTTTGTCAACACTTAACAGCCGACAACTCTGATGTGTGTGCCAAATTTAAATTTAATCTAAGCACGCCAAGAGCCTTAAATATGCCTGAAATAAAAGTAAAGTTTGACGTGTTGCCATGGGAACAGCGTTCGAGATGTCAAAAATTCCTTCGCAATTTAGCATCTACAATGTCTCAGCATCATGTTGACCACTTCTGGTGTCAATAACATTATTTACCTAGAAAGAGTATTTAAAAGAACATCGCATGCAACTGTAATGCTTAAATAAGCCTTTAAAATGAAAGTAAAATTTGTCGCGTTGCCCTAGGAACAACATTCGAGATATCAAAAATCCCTTCGCAATTTATCATCTACAATGTCTCAGCATTATGTTGACCACTTTTGGTGTCAATCGCATGAATATCCTAGAAGGAGTATTTAAAAGTTCACTGCATGAAACTGTAAGGCTTAAATATGCCTTTAAAATGAAAGTAAAGTTTGAGACGTTGCCATGGGAACAGCGTTCGAGATATCAAAAATCCCTTCGCAATTTATCATCTACTAAGCCTCGGCATCATGTTGACCACTTTTGGTGTCAATTGCATGATTTTTCTAGAAGGAGTATTTAAAAGAACATTGCCTGGAACTGTCAAAAAAATCCAGCTTTGTAACTGACACACTTCCTGCCACCTGCTGGTGGCGCTATACCCGGGAGTCACAATAGGCGCATCGATGCGATCGGAATCTTCAGACGAACAACCACCCCGTGTGTCATCACAATAAGATATTTTTTGCCATATATATTAGACACTTCCTGTTTCTCTGATTTCGCCCTGACTTTGCCGCTTCGCCATGGCAACACCGTTCGAGATATCAAAAATCCCTTCGCAATTTAGCAAGTCCAATGTCTTGACATCATGATCACCACGTTTGGTGTCATTTGCATGAATCCCCTAGGAGGAGTATTCAAAAGTTCACCGCATGCATTTTTTAAACAATCCAAAATGGCCGACTTCCTGTTGGGCGGAGCTAAAATGTTAGAGGGCGAAAGTTGTTCGGGTCGATGAGATCTATATGTGTACCAACTTTCGTAAATGTGCGTACATGTTTGCCCGATCTGCGCACTCCTGTTTGTTTTTGCATTACAGGGGGCGCTACAGAGCCCCCGTGCCACGCCCGTGTTCCAGCCTTTGCCCGTTCGCAATGACGGACGACTCTGACGTCTGTGCCAAATTTCAAGAGTTTTTGAGTATGTTAAGGCACCCAAAATGCCCAAAAGTGTTAAAAAAAATAAAAATAATAAAAAAAAATATAGCTGCAAGCAGCGATGGCGGGCCCTCGCACGTTTATTTACCGCTACACGGTGCGTCCGAGAAAATGATGCACGGTGGGCAAGGGCATCAAGTGGGTAAATATCAGTGGGCTATTTAATGTTGTTTCTGAGCCATTTGGGGACTGTAGGTAAAAGAAACCCCACATTTTAGACAAACAGGGGCATTAGTGAGCCACTTAAGAGACAAGCCTATGTCTGACCTTTTTGTCAACACTTAACAGCCGAAAACTCTGATGTTTGTGCCAAATTTAAAGTTCAACTAACCACGCCAAGAGCCTTAAACATGCCTGAAATTAAAGTAAAGTTTGACGCATTGCCATGGAAACAGCGTTCGAGATGTCAAAAATTCCTTCACAATTTATCATCTACAATGTCTCGGCATCATGTTGACCACTTCTGGTGTCAATCGTATGAATCCCATACGAGGAGTATTTAAAGGTTCACAGCATGTAACTGTCAGCCTTAAATATGTGTAAAAATGAAAGTAAAGTTTGATGCATTGCCATGGTAACAGCGTTCGAGATATCAAAAATCCCTTCGCAATTTATCATCTGCAATTTCTCGGCATCATGTTGACCACTTCTCGTGTCAATCGCATGAAAATCCTAGAAGGAGTATTTAAAAGTTAACTGTATGCAACTGAAAGGCTTAAATATGCCTTTAAAATGAAAGTAAAGTTTGACAGGTTGCCATGGGAACAGCATTTGAGATATCAAAAATCCCTTCGCAATTTATCATCTACAATGTCTCGGCATCATGGTGACCACTTTTGGTGTCAATCGCATGAAAATCCTAGAAGGAGTATTTAAAAGAACATTGCATGGAACTTTCAAAAAAATCCAGCTTTGTGACTGACACACTTCCTGGCGCCTGGTGGTGGTGCTATACCCGGGAGTCACAATAGGCACATCGATGCGATCGGAATCTTCAGACGAACAAACACCCCGCGTGTCATCACAATAAGACATTTTTTGCCTTAGATATTAGACACTTCCTGTTTCTCTGATTTCGCCACAACTTTGTCGGCTCGCCATGGCAGAACCGTTCGAGATATCAAAAATCCCTTCGCAATTTAGCAAGTCCAATGTCTCGTCATCATGTTCACCACTTTTGGTGTCAATCGCATGCATTCTCTAGGAGGAGTATTCAAAAGTTCAACGCATGCATTTTTTAAACAATCCAAAATGGCCGACTTCCTGTTGGGCGGAGCTAATAGGTTAGAGTGCGAAAGTTGTTCGGGTCGATGAGATCTATTTGTGTACCAACTTTCGTACATGTGCGTACATGTTTCCCCGATCTGCGCACTCCTGTTTGTTTTTGCATTACAGGGGGCGCTACAGAGCCCCTGTGCCACGCCTGTGTTCCAGCCTTTGGCTTTCGGCGATCACGGACGACTCTGATGTCTGTGCCAAATTTCAAGAGTTTTCGAGTATGTTAAGGCCCCCAAAATGGCCAAAAGTGTTGAAAAAAATAATAAAAAAAAAAAAAAATAATAACAAAAATAATAATTCGAGCAAAAACAATAGGGCTTCGCACCTTTCGGTGCAGGCCATTCTGGCCTGCTCCTCGGTGCTCGGGCCCTAAAAATAAAAAAAAAAAAGAATAAATCCGAGCAAAAACAATAGGGCTTCGCACCTTTCGGTGCAGGCCATTCTGGCCTGCTCCTCGGTGCTCGGGCCCTAAAAAATATAGCTGCAAGCAGCAATGGCGGGCCCTCGCACGTTTTTTACCACTACACGGTGCGTCCGAGAAAATGAGGCACGGTGGGCAATGGCATCAAGTGGGTAAAATATAAGTGGGCAATATAAAGTTGTTTCTGAGCAATTTGGGGACTGTAGGTAAAAGAAACCACAAATTTTAGAAAAACAGGGGCACTAGTGAGCCACTAAAGAGAAACGCCTTTATCTGACCTATTTTTCAACACTTAACAGCCGAAAACTCTTATGTGTGTGCCAAATTTACAGTTCAACTAAGCACGCCAAGAGCCTTAAACATTCCTGAAATTAAAGTAAAGTTTGAAGCGTTGCCACGGGAACAGCTTTCGAGATGTCAAAAATTCCTTCGCAATTTATCATCTACAATGTCTCACCATCATGTTGACCACTTTTGGTGTCAATCGCAGGAATATTCTAGAAGGAGTATTTAAAAGAACATTGCATGGAACTTAAAAAAAAATCCACCTTTGTGACTGTCACACTTCCTGGCGCCTGGTGGTGGCGCTATACCCGGGAGTCACAATAGGCACATCGATGCGATCGGAATCTTCAGACAAACAAACACCCCGCGTGTCATCACAATAAGACATTTTTTGCCTTAGATATTAGACACTTCCTGTTTCTCTGATTTCGCCATGACTTTGTGGCTTCGCCATGGCAGAACCGTTCGAGATATCAAAAATCCCTTCGCAATTTAGCAAGCACAATGTCTCGACATCATGATCACCACGTTTGGTGTCAATCCCATGTATTCCCTCGGAGGAGTATTCAAAAGTTCACCCCATGCATTTTTTAAACAATCCAAAATGGCCGACTTCCTGTTGGGCGGAGCTTAAGGTTAGAGTGCGAAAGTTGTTCAGGTCGATGAGATCTATATGTGTACCAACTTTCATGCATGTGCGAACATTTTTGCCCGATCTGTGCCCCAATGTTTGTTTTTGCATTACAGGGGGCGCTACAGAGCCCCCATGCCACGCCCGTGTTCCAGCCTTTGCCCAGACCTGATGGCCGACGACTCTGACATCTGTGTCAAATTTCAAGAGTTTTCGAGTATGTTTAGGCACCCAAAGTGCCCAATAGTGTTAAAAAAAAATAATAATAAATATAGCTGCAAGCAGCAATAGCGGGCCCTCGCACGTTTATTTACCGCTACACGGTGCGTCCGAGAAAACGATGCACGGTGGGCAAGTGCATCAAGTGGGTAAATATCAGTGGACTATTTTATGTTGCTACTGACCCATTTGGGGACTGTAGGTAAAGGAAACCCCACATTTTAGACAAACGGGGGCGCTAGTGAGCCACTTAAGAGACACGCCTTTATCTGACCTTTTTGTCAACACTTAACAGCCAACAACTCTGATGTGTGTGCCAACTTTTAGGTTAATCTAAGCACGCCAAGAGCCCTAAATATGCCTGAAATAAAAGTAAAGTTTGGGGCGTTGCCATGGGAACAGCGTTCAAGATATCAAAAATCCCTTCGCAATTTATCATCTACAATGTCTCAGCATGATGTTGACCACTTTTGGTGTCAATCGCATGAAAATCTTAGGAGGAGTATTTAAAAGTTCACCACATGCAACTGTCAAAAAATCCACCTTTTGTGACTGCAACACTTCCTGGTGCCTGTTGGTGGCGCTATACCGGAGACTCACAATAGGCACATCGATGCGATCGGAATCCTTGGCCGAACATACACACTGCGTTTCATCCCAATAAGACATTTTTTGCTCTAGATATTAGACACTTCCTGTTTCTCTGAATTCGCCATAAATTTGACGGCTCGCCATGGCAACACCGTTCGAGATATCAAAAATCCCTTCGCAATTTGGCAAGGCCAATGTCTCAGCATCATGTTCACCACGGTTGGTGTCAATCGTATGAATTTTCTAGGAGAAGTATTTAAAAGTACAAGACTGACACACTTCCTGGCGCCTGGTGGTGGCGCTATAGCCGAGCCTCACAATAGGCACATCGATGCGATCGGAATCTTCAGACGAACAAACACCCCACATGGCATCACAATAAGACATTTTTTGCCTTAGATATTAGACACTTCCTGTTTCTCTGATTTCGCCACAACTTTGTCGGCTCGCCATGGCAGAACCGTTTGAGATATCAAAAATCCCTTCGCAATTTAGCAAGTCCAATGTCTCGACATCATGTTCACCACATTTGGTGTCAATCGCATGTATCCTCTAGGAGAAGTATTTTAAAGTTCAACGCATGCATTTTTTAAACAATCCAAAATGGCCGACTTCCTGTTGGGCGGAGCTAAAATGTTAGAGGGCGAAAGTTGTTCGGGTCGATGAGATCTATATGCGTACCAACTTTCGTACATGTGCGTACATGTTTGCACTATCTGTGCGTCAATGTTTTTTTTTTGCATTACAGGGGGCGCTACAGAGCCCCCGTGCCACGCCCGTGTTCCAGCCTTTGCCCGTTCGCAATGACGGACGACTCTGACGTCTGTGCCAAATTTCAAGAGTTTTCGAGTATGTTAAGGCACCCAAAATGCCCAAAAGTGTTAAAAAAAATAAAAATAAAAAAAATAATAAATTCGAGCAAAAACAATAGGGCTTCGCACCTTTCGGTGCAGGCCATTCTGGCCTGCTCCTCGGTGCTCGGGCCCTAATAAAATATAGCTGCAAGCAGCAATGGCGGGCCCTCGCACGTTTATTTACCGCTACACGGTGCCTCCGAGAAAACGATGCACGGTGGGCAAGTGCATCAAGTGGGTAAATATCAGTGGGCTATTTAATGTTGTTTCTGAGCCATTTGGGGACTGTAGGTAAAAGAAACCCCACATTTTAGACAAACAGGGGCATTAGTGAGCCACTTAAGAGACACGCCTATGTCTGACCTTTTTGTCAACACTTAACAGCCGAAAACTCTGATGTGTGTGCCAAATTTAAAGTTCAACTAACCACGCCAAGAGCCTTAAACATGCCTGAAATTAAAGTAAAGTTTGACGCATTGCCATGGAAACAGCGTTCGAGATGTCAAAAATTCCTTCGCAATTTATCATCTAGAATGTCTCGGCATCATGTTGACCACTTCTGGTGTCAATCGCATGAATCCCATACGAGGAGTATTTAAAGGTTCACAGCATGTAACTGTCAGCCTTAAATATGTGTAAAAATAAAAGTAAAGTTTGATGCATTGCCATGGTAACAGCGTTTGAGATATCAAAAATCCCTTCGCAATTTATCATCTACAATGTCTCGGCATCATGTTGACCACTTTTGGTGTCAATCGCATAAAAATCCTAGAAGGAGTATTTAAAAGTTAACTGTATGCAACTGAAAGGCTTAAATATGCCTTTAAAATGAAAGTAAAGTTTGACGCGTTGCCATGGGAACAGCATTTGAGATATCAAAAATCCCTTAGCAATTTATCATCTACAATGTCTCGGCATCATGGTGACCACTTTTGGTGTCAATCGCATGAAAATCCTAGAAGGAGTATTTAAAAGAACATTGCATGGAACTTTCAAAAAAATCCAGCTTTGTGACTGACACACTTCCTGGCGCCTGGTGGTGGCGCTATACCCGAGACTCACAATAGGCACATCGATGCGATTGGAATCTTCAGATGAACAAACACCCCGCGTATCATTACAATAAGACATTTTTTGCCTTAGATATTAGACACTTCCTGTTTCTCTGATTTCGCCACAACTTTGTCGGCTCGCCATGGCAGAACCGTTCGAGATATCAAAAATCCCTTCGCAATTTAGCAAGTCCAATGTCTCGACATCATGTTCACCACTTTTGGTGTCAATCGCATGCATCCTCTAGGAGGAGTATTCAAAAGTTCAACGCATGCATTTTTTAAACAATTCAAAATAGCTGACTTCCTGTTGGGCGGAGCTTAAATGTTAGAGGGCGAAAGTTGTTCGGGTCGATGAGATCTATAAGCGTACCAACTCTCGTACATGTGCGTACATGTTTGCACAATCTGTGCCCCAATGTTTGTTTTTTGCATTGCAGGGGGCGCTACAGAGCTCCCTTGCCACGCCCGTGGTCCAGCCTTTGCCCGGACCTGATGGCCGACGACTCTGACGTGTGTGCCAAATTTCAAGAGTTTTCGAGTATGTTAAGGCACCCAAAATGCCCAAAAGTGTTAAAAAAAAATAAAAATAAAAAAAAAACAATAATAATCCTAAGGAAAACAATAGGGCTTCGCACCTTTCGGTGCAGGCCATTCTGGCCTGCTCCTCGGTGCTCGGGCCCTAATAATAAAAATATAGCTGCAAGCAGCAATGGCGGGCCCTCGCACGTTATTTTACCGCTACACGGTGCCTTCGAGAAAACGATGCACGGTGGGCATGTGCATCAAGTGGGTAAATATCAGTGGACTATTTCATGTTGCTGCTGATCCATTTAGGTACTGTAGGTAAAAGAAACCCCACATTTTAGACAAACAGGGCGCTAGTGAGCCACGAAATAGACACGCCTTTATCTGACGTTTTTGTCAACACTTAACAGCTGACAACTCTGATGTGTGTGCCAAATATAAAGTTCAACTAAGCACGCCAAGAGCCTTAAACATGCCTGAAATTAAAGTAACGTTTGACGCGTTGCCATGGGAACAGCATTTGAGATATCAAAAATCCCTTCGCAATTTAGCGTCTACAATGTCTCAGCATCATGTTGACCACTTCTCGTGTCAATCGCATGAATCCCATACGAGGAGTATTTAAAGGTTCACAGCATGTAACAGTCAGCCTTAAATATGCTGGAAAGTGAAAGCAAAGTTTGACGCGTTGCCATGGGAACAGCGTTTGAGATATCAAAAATCCCTTCGCAATTTATCATCTACAATGTCTCACCATTATGTTGACCACTTTTGGTGTCAATCGCATGAATATCCTAGAAGGAGTATTTAAAAGTTCACTGCATGAAACTGTAAGGCTTAAATATGCCTTTAAAATGAAAGTAAAGTTTGACAGGTTGCCATGGGAACAGCGTTCGAGATATCAAAAATCCCTTCGCAATTTATCATCTACTATGCCTCAGCATCATGTTGACCACTTTTGGTGTCAATTGCATGATTTTTCTAGAAGGAGTACTTAAAAGAACATTGCCTGGAACTGTCAAAAAAATACAGCTTTGTAAATGACACACTTCCTGGCGCCTGGTGGTGGCGCTATACCCGGGAGTCACAATAGGTGCATCGATGCGATCGGAATCTTCAGACGAACAAACAACCCGTGTGTCATCACAATAAGATATTTTTTGCCATAGATATTAGACACTTCCTGTTTCTCTGATTTCCCCATGACTTTGCCGCTTCGCCATGGCAACACCGTTCGAGATATCAAAAATCCCTTCGCAATTTAGCAAGTCCAATGTCTTGACATCATGATCACCACGTTTGGTGTCATTTGCATGAATCCCCTAGGAGGAGTATTCAAAAGTTCACCGCATGCATTTTTTAAACAATCCAAAATGGCGGACTTCCTGTTGGGCGGAGCTAAAATGTTAGAGGGCGAAAGTTGTTCGGGTCGATGAGATCTATATGTGTACCAACTTTCGTAAATGTGCGTACATGTTTGCACGATCTGCGCACTCCTGTTTGTTTTTGCATTACAGGGGGCGCTACAGAGCCCCCGTGCCACGCCCGTGTTCCAGCCCTTGCCCGTTCGCAATGACGGACGACTCTGACGTCTGTGCCAAATTTCAAGAGTTTTCGAGTATGTTAAGGCACCCAAAATGCCCAAAAGTGTTAAAAAAAATAAAAATAATAATAAAAAAAAAAAAAAAAAAAAAAAAAAAAAAGAATAAATCCGAGCAAAAACAATAGGGCTTCGCACCTTTCGGTGCAGGCCATTCTGGCCTGCTCCTCGGTGCTCGGGCCCTAAAAAATAATAATCCGAGCAAAAACAATAGGGCTTCGCACCTTTCGGTGCAGGCCATTCTGGCCTGCTCCTCGGTGCTCGGGCCCTAATAATAATCCAAGCAAAAACAATAGGGCTTCGCACCTTTCGGTGCAGGCCATTCTGGCCTGCTCCTCGGTGCTCGGGCCCTAATTACTGGCTTAGAGCCTTTTAAAGCTGCATTGAAACTGTGAACTGTTGAGGTCCACTAAAGTCCACTACAGTATATGGATAAAAATCCTGAAATGTTTTCCTCAAAAACTTAATTTCTTCTTGACTGAACAAAGAAAGAAACATCTTTAATGACACTGGATGATTAAATTATCAGATTTTTTATGAAAGTGGAATAATCCTTTAACAATCATTAAAAAAGAATTAATGGCGATATGGGACTCCAGTTACAGCATTTTTCTGTTGAGGATTAATTTAATATAATAAAGCCTAATAGAATAGAATAGTAGTAATATTATCTATGAATAAAAATATCAATACCTATTGATTATCTGCAAAGAAGAGTCTATACTGGGATATAGTGTGATTTAATGACAATGAAATATACCCTAATGGACAAAGAACTATACACTGGACAACCTAATAACAGTCTGTGGTCACGAAGGCCGGAAACAGTGAGAACAAGTCTCCAGGGACCATCACAACAGCACACAAAAGCACTTAAGAAAAGATATGAACTAACTGCCTAGAAAAAGTATGTCGGAGGCTGCCGCTAGAAAAGCTCTTGACCTACTTACAGAAGAGTAGTAGAGATGAGGAGATGTTTCATCAGACCGGTCCGTTTCCTTGATGTACTGTAAAGGATCAGAAGAAAATTTGATTAAAAACTGTGAATATTAAACATCTTAAATCCAAAACCTCATGAAACACACAGGGGTGTTTGATAAATATGCCAAATGTTGTCTGTTTGTGTACACTGTATATGATATGATATGATTGCTTTAAAGCTTTCGATCTGTTTTTGTATCACAGCACAATAGTGGAATAAAAAATATGTTTCTGTCCTGGATAATGAATACACCGTTCAGAAAACCGCCTGCGTTGCAGGAAAGCCCAGCCGCCTGTATGCGTGACCCACAGGCCCCAGAGAGCTGAATTAGCACCATCTGCTAATGATCAGCACTTCTGTCCTGTTATAACATACAGAGAAATGGATCAAAGCAGTAAAAGCACATATAATGCATGTTTGTGTGCGTCCATGCCAGTGCTGAGCTCAGATCCCCAGGTAAAAGTTTGCCCAAGGGATTGATGTTAACTAATAGCCTCCATGCCAGAAGGGGTCACTCTGATACTATCAATAACCGCTACTGAGACGTCTTTACTGGCCGAATTTTTCTCTCTCTCTCCCTCTCTTCTCAATTTACTCTTTAAGGCATCAGTGGCTTTGCAACCTGCTGGTTGGCAATTTGCATTTTAAATGCTTGATTTTTCTCTTTGGGTAACCAAATGTTCACCCTTATCTATTTCCAAAAGATGTCTGTCCCTCCTGTGATGGATGGGAAAGCTGGAGTCTGATGGTCCACAGATGGAATTTCACTGAAATTTTAGCGAAACGGGTTTGAATTTAATTTCTAAGAAATGAATTTCAAAGTAGTTTCACTCAGCATACG
Organism: Misgurnus anguillicaudatus; assembly: GCF_027580225.2. NCBI lineage: Eukaryota > Metazoa > Chordata > Actinopteri > Cypriniformes > Cobitidae > Misgurnus > Misgurnus anguillicaudatus. The sequence continues at coordinate 25,955,343 of NC_073350.2, read as the reverse complement.
AGTAATAAAAAAACTTCTAAAAAAAGAAAACGGTCTCGGAGGAACAACACGCTGAGATGATAGTTGGGGAAAGCTTATGGTAATGTATCTTTGCCCTTTCCCCGGGCCCTGTTCATGAAACATTTATGGCAATATGTAGATTCACCACCTGCCTCTCCTGCCTTACTTTATTAGAAGAGCATTGCGTTATAGCCGATTCAGCATGCATATATACAGCATAAGAAAATCCTTGCATTTAGGGGAGGCAAGCATTGTGTGTCATTTTGAGGTAAAGATTATGACCTGAACAAAGTGGATTGAGAGAGAGAGAGAGAGAGAGAGAGAGAGAGAGAGAGAGAGAGAGAGAGAGAGGTCCAATGGTCCAATTCACGTTTTTACATTTCCATTGGTGTGTAAAGGGTGTCGCACACCAGCCGCGCAGCTCAGCGCCGCGCCGTTCTAAAAAAATCGAACATATTGTTTTCTATGAGTATACACACACCGGCGCCCCGCCCAGCTTTGACTCAGGAAGTTGCTCAAATCCCTGTCGCGCCACTCACATTGTTTAACATTAAATAACATCATATTTGTCCCAAATCATTAGCGATTAACATTGGCTGTTAACGTACATTTTGCATTTTGAAGTAGACGCTATCTGACGAAGTTCGCGCTATTTAATGTGCACTTCCGGTTTACAATACCTCCTAGTTGTCCTAGACGCGCCTCGACGCGACGCTGAGCTGCGTGGCCGGTGTGCGATCCCCTTTAGTGTGTATTAGTTCATGTTAACGATATGCAAAAGGCACATACCCCAAAGTAAACGATGACGCGAGTTACCGCTTCAAATGTAAATTTCGTTTATTCGACTGCAACAAACACAGATTGTAGGCAACAGTTTAATTCCTGGGATTGGTGATGTAGACAAGACCGACATTATCATATTCCTCCCGCTTCAGACTCACAGCCTGTAAGTTAAAGCCGATTTGTAGTCGTGCGTAAGCTCTACGCCGTAGGTTATCCGTAGCCTATGCGTTGCCTGACGTGCACCTCTCAAAATTTTTAACAGCTCTACGCGTACGGCAAGTGCTGTGATTGGTACACCAGAACCCCTCCCGTCAGGTAAAAAAACTGCGTCATAGGTATTTCCGTTTGCGAAGGTGAAAACAAAGATGAGCCAAGTTGAGGAGTGATTTAACTCAAACTGCAACAAAAGTCGCTGTTTATTTACTGTGGTTACACGTGTGGTTACTGCCTACCAGCGGTCTGCGCATGTGTTTGCACGTCGACGCGGACGACGACACAAAAGTATAAATGAAAACAGACACGGAACCTACGCAGTCGCGGCTACGCCGTAGGACCTACGCACAACTATAACGAGCCCTTAACTCCTGTTAGCATTGCATTGTGACCGAATCTTTCAAACATTATAAGGAGCGTCACATTTCCGGCTGACGTCAGAGGTATTCAGACCAATCACAACGTACAGATTAGCTGGCCAATCAGGGACAGATCTTTACAAATCCGTGCATTTCAGGAAGAGAGTGATATCTGGAGCTACAAAAATGTACGGTATTCAGAAAATAATGTGTTTTTAACCATAAACCACACGAACACATATTATACCAAATAAACAAAATAACATTGTTTTTTAGCAATTAAATAGGTGCACTTTAAGTCAAGACGTAAGGAATACTGTTTGCTGGTCCAAGCCTTCACTCATTTCATTAGAGGATATTATTTAAATATTTATGAGCACTATTTATTCATATTACACATCTAAGTGAAACGTTTATAAACTTCACAATGTTCACTGCAGTCTGCAGGCTTAGAGAATCACATACAGCCATATATTAATAATTCGTAAAAAAATCTATGAATCCATGTTTTGTAATCTTGCATTTTGTTATGGAAATAAAAATTAGGATTGGGTGTTTTTGTTAGTTTTGCATTTTGATACGAGTGTATATTAGTGTGTTTTTTTTTGTTACTTTCATATGGCATTTGAGATCGGTTCTTGGACCCGGAAGCGGTGCATGACATCAGACTTAACAAGCAGATTAAAATGATCAGTTCACAAAGGTCTACTCTCGACCTGATTTTGCCAAGTAAGAAATGCTCTTGGGTGTCGGAGCCGATGGTGTAGTGGGCAGTGCTCTGACATGCTGCAGATGCACTTTCGGCACCCAAGTTCAATTTCTGGCTCAAGGACAAGGTCCAATCCCATAGGCCTCTGTCCTCTCCTTAAAGGGATAGTTCACCCAAAAAAATGAAAATTCTGTCATTACTTTTCTCACTCTTATGTTGTTACAAACCTATATACATTTATTTGCTTAATGAATACAGAGGAAGATATTTTGAAGAACGTTTGTAATCAAACCAATCATAAAACACATTCACCTCCACAGTAGAAAAAAGAATACTATGGAAGCGAATGGGATTCATAATCCGCTTGGTTCTATATTCCTCAAAATATCTTTCTTTGTGTTCATCAGAACAAATACATTTATACAGGTTTATAACAACATGAGAGTGAGTAAATGATCAGAGAATTTAAATTTTTGGGTGAACTATACCTTTAAATGCTGTGTATCAAATAAAGGCAAAAACGCTACAAACGAGATGCTCCTCGTCATATTGAAAAAAACTATCCCTAACCATAACTTATCTTTAAACTCATAAGGAAGTGTCAGATGAATTACTCTGGTAAAGAAGCACCTTAACCGAGTTGTAAGCCTAAACTAAACATTAACAGTAAACTTTTTCTCAAATCTGAATGGAATGCTGTCCCAGGTTCAACAATTATGATGTGGGACAAGATACATCTATTACTTAGCCAAAAGCGAAGGCCAAGCTCTGCACAGTATATAAATATATAATAATTTATTAAAGTATATAAATGTATCAATCACTGTTACTCTAAAAAAAGCTGGGTTATTTTCAGCCAAATGCTGGGTCAAAAAGGGACGAAGCCAACCCAATGAGTTTGTAATTTAACCTATGCTGAGTTGTTTTAACCCTTTGTTGGGTCAAATATGAACCTTTTCTGGGTTAATTTTACCCAACAGCAGGATTTGTTGCTTTTAATACTATTTTAGAGTGCACTAAAAGCAGCATGAAGTTTAAACAACTTTATTATGCCATTATTCATAAATCAACCTACTTTTTAAAGAGGACATTTGACATTTCACCAGACTCTTTTAAGATGTAAAATAAATCATTGGTGTCTCCAGAGTGCGTATGTAAAGTTTTTACTCAAAATGCCATATAGATAATTTATTATAGCATGTTAAAATTGCCACTTTGTATGTGCAAGCAAAAAAGTGCCATTTTTGGGTGTGTCCTTTTAAATGCAAATGAGCTGATGAAATACAAACACTGATCACCATAATGGTGGTGTTTGTTGAAATTGAAACTCAATTGTGTGCTGTCAATTATTGTTTTCTCTCTCTCTCTCTGCACTAAATGGTGTCGTGGTTGGATATACTGCAGATTAAGGGGCGGAATTATTATAATAAGATCCCCTTCTGACATCACAAGAGGAGCCAAATTTCAATTTTTCTTTTTTACATGCTTGCGTTGATAGGTTGATAGAAGCACTGGGGACCCAATTATAGCACTTAAACATGGAAAAAGTCAAATTTTCACGATATGTCCCCTTTATAGTTTTGACTTGTGATCATTTTAAATAACAAGTTGAAATTGTTTAACCTAATTTGTTAAAGTAACATAAAATATATGTTAACAGTGTGTATGGGTGATTCTCACGAAACCATTGAAACACCACGGCACTAATGATTTTAGCTTTAAAATGTGTAACATTAAAAAGCATCAGAATTAACACAATACTGTGTTCTACCTTGCACAATGTGTGATTTCAACATAAGAATTTATAATTGGAAATTTTATCTCATTTTCTGCTGAAATTCTCATTACCGCAATGTGTCCGGCTGTGTTTGAACATGCGTTATGTTGTAATTTAATCAAATTAACACAAAAATATTAAGAAAAAAAATAAATGGATGTTTTGCTAGACTACTTTAGATGCCAGAAAAAATATTTACTGAATATTCATGTATAATAATAATGAAGAAAATTTAGGAAAATGATGTGTCCATGCCTGATGATCTCATCCTCCGCAACACTTTTTGAGAACAGTTTAAGCACACATACAGAATTTTAATAAAGTTTGATTTTGAGTGACCAAGCACATGGACCAGTTACTTCAAGATGGCTACCAGGTAAGATCATTTTTTTTTACAGTTAATTTGAAATATTGTCTTGTCAGAATGCTTACACGCATTATCATTACCGCAACAGATGCTTATTAAATGTTAATTTAATTAATAGAAGGATAATACTTTAATTTTAAATGCATGTGCAGAATCTCCAAATTATGTTCTTTCAGGTTTGCCATGTCATTTTGAAAATATGTCAGTGTTGATGTTTTCTGACTGTTGCGGTAATGAGATTTTTTAGGACTAATTTTTTTAATTATGTTACAAAAAGTGTTAAATGATAAGTAAAAGTTTTTAAATTAATGTTCCCATTTACTCCAGACTTTGTTTTTCAATGTCTGATGGGAAAAAAAATAAATGTAAGCAATTTTTACATTTTCATGCTTGGCATTTTTAAAAACCAAGTTTTCGTGAGAATCACCCGTATAGTGTATGATTATAAGCTCCAGCTGATCACATATATCACAACTGACCACATTTTAATCCATTCTTCTGACCTCCACAGATTTCCTTGCCTCAATCAGCACTGAAAATGTACAAAAAATGCTAATTCCCTATAGGACGACCCTGTAGGTCAAGCTTTACATTAGCTTTTAGCATCATCCAGCAAGGCTGGAAGAAAAACAACTCTCTGAATGCCATCCAGCTAGTGTTTTTCACCACCCTTGGGAAACAGATTATGGTTTCTCACGAGCCAGCTTTGATAAGACATGTCTTCCAGCCTGTCAACATCTCTATCTGTATCCTCATGCAGCATTCGGTATCATATGCGGCCCAACGAGAGACTGTTATTTCACCCTCCGGCAACACCACGCTGTGTCTGTGTTAGTGGCTGTCAGTCTCATTGCTCTCATGTATCGCTGTGGCTTCTGTTTGTGTCTCAACCTGTAAATCAGTAGGAGCTCAGACTGTGCTGCTGTGAGGAGACACGGCATCAGTAACCAAGATGTTTTCTGTCTGTCTTGTTTCACCTTAACGCATACAGACATGTCTTAAAAGAGCCGTGTTTGTATTCGTCTCTTATCTCTGATAGTCATGCTTGGATACCCTACAGTTTCTGTTGCTTAAGCTGGCTGGATCTCCTACAATGTTTAACTTTTTTCGAGAAGAGAAAGGCCCTTGAATAAACACTATAGCGAGCTTGTGTCATCCCTCTATTCACACGAAGACTAATATTGTGCTTGTGTTGCTTAAGGGTCTCAAAGTCAGACATACAGCGAGCTTGCCCATGTAAATTCCCCTTTATGCAAATGCCGGCTGTTTGCCTTATCACAAAGCTGGCCAAGGGAGAGCTCCCCAGCTTTTCACAAAACTGTCCGCTCAGCGTTAACAAAACACAAATGCAGATTTTTCATGAGTCTCAGCTGGAGAGTCCAAATGTGTCTCTGAATGTGCACAGTGGGCCACCCTGTGCAAACAATAAAAATAAATGTGCTTGATAAATGTTCTCACCACTGGCAAAACCGGAATGTGACAACCGCACAAAACAGAATACGGGACGAGAGGATCCAAGAAGGAAGCAATTAAATCCTGTGTCCCGCTGGGCGAACGGAAAGTCGCCCTTTACAATAAAGAGACACGAAATGAGGAGGGAAGATACCATTAAATGTAAATGCCATGGAAACCTCAAGCACCAGCAACACTATGTTTTCCCAACTGGATGGATGGAATTCTGGGATTTGTAAATGAAGAGTTTGGTTCCAACACAATTAATCCATTTTGACTAATTTGGGTAAAAATGTGTTTTCTATACCAAGAAAGTGAAAGGTTGAAAAATAGCAATAGAAATAGCATCTTTAGGTTATAATAACATTAAAAATTCAAATCCATAATTTGATTTTCAAAGATTTATTATAAAAACAGTTTTTTTCTCCTGCAAAATGCAATAAATCTATTGAATCAATATATAAATGTGCATTCATCTTTGCCATGTTATATTCATTTAGTTGACTAGTGATATACACTGATAAAAAATAAACATTAATGACATTAATTAAAACACTTTGTCATATTAAGAACACTGTCATTGCTGCTGTCCTCCTTGGGACGTCGTTGCTAAACTTTTTTGACAGCGATCAGCTGTAAAATATTTTGAATTTGCTTGATTTTCGTTAACTTTGAGTAAAATAATGGAAAGTTTTCATAAGATCCCCTGGGGTCAATGTGTTAGCATGACAGAAGCTTGATGCTGTCGGGAGAACAAGCAACAGCCGGCATTTTCGTCTCCCGAGTGCTTCTCATGTAAATTATTAGATTTAATGGCTAACATTTCTTCCCCGTCACAGAAAACCACCACAGGTTAATCAATGCCATCAAAGTATTATTTTGTTTTGTTGATCACAAAGTACAACGTAGATGAGGAAAACTAGGATTCTGTGTGTATTTAACGCACCGCCATTATTGCTTACAATGCGTGGAATGGTGTGCTGTGATTTGTTGAGCGGATTTATTGCATTCTGCAGAGAAGGAAGACTGGCGTTTATCGCGTTTTGGGAAAAAAGAGAGAAGAGATGACAGAATAACATGGATATCGAATTTTGCATAATATTAAGAATGTACTACTGACCTGATACAATACTGATTTTGGTGGTAACTAATTTATTAAAAATGTTTTGGAACCAAACTCTTCAAATATTCCATTTAAATGTTCTGCAATGGCTTACAAGCAGGGGTGTCATGCACCATTTTTTTTTAAGCGGGCACACAGTGTGCACAGCTCACAGAAATTTGTGCATACACAGACATCAAACGAAATATTATAGATCTTTCAGTCTTTTCCATGGCTCTTACATTTCTAACAATCTGAACAACCCTGCTTTCAAGCAAAAACCTCCAAAACAAAAGTGTTGACTAACTTTCATTTCAAATACTATTTAATCGGAATAATGACATATTTGCATCATATTTACGTCTGAAACGGCATGTTTTATTTATTTAAGTTTTAATAAATAACTTGTTAATTGTGTCAATGCATTTTGCACAACAACTGCATTATCCTATAAAATGTATATAATTTTATATTCATATATAAACAACGAAAATGACATAAGCTATAACCACGTGATTGATTTTAATGTTCAATAATGATTTAAAAAAATTGTAGATAAAATTATTAGAGGAACGCATTATTGCACCAAATTTTACCTCATGTGAGTGTCACGGGGTGACGATTTTTCGGGGTGGAACCAAAAGTTGAAGAAGTTTGGTTCCGCCCGGATGTTTCCGTCCAGACCGGAAAACAGAAACACCGGACATCCGGCAGCTTCGCGAAGGCTGTAATCAGCCGATTGGGCACAGCTGTGCCTAGTTAAAGAGATCGCCGGGCAATTGGATAACTGGAGTACAGAGAGGAGTATAAAAAGCACAGTTAGATCACAGTTGAGGGTCGTAGTGTGTGCTGAGGAACGGAGCTGTGCTCATTGTTAGACGTGGTGGCTGTCTGTATTTCTCTCTCCCTCTCTTGTTGTAGTTTACGGTGGACCTGCTGGAGTAAATGAAGAATCCTATGGGTAGAAAGGAACCTTGGTCTAACCAGTATTTTTGAAGGAGTAAACAGGAAGAAAATTGACCTTGTTGCACAACGTAAACAAAGGCTATCCGCTGTGAGTATACCCGTTGGTGTGGAGTAACTTGCATAAATTAACCTGTGTGATCGTTGGAGTCCTCCAGGACTAGGAGGGCGGCCCTACCCCTATAACAGCGTGGTGGGCGAGCCGCTAGAAGTGTACGTCCAAACAGCCACAGCAACGAGACTTTATTTTGGTCGTGTTTCCATCGCCCCTCTTTCAGCCCAAGCGCAGTGGAGGACACCGGGCGCTTTCCCTTGTGGTGTTGCACTGATAGTGTGGTGAGTGAGATTTTACAATTAATAAGCTTTTCACGTTGGAGTGGTGCTGTGTATTTGCTGTGTGTCTTGTCAGACGAAGCCCCGTACCATCCATTCCCTCTACTGGGCAGAGGACGGAGAGGCTAACGACCTCAGAAATTACTGCTACCATACGCTGTGTGCTGTTTCGGAGTACGAAGGGATACAGACCAAGAGCTGTCAAGGGCTGTGAGTAAAATATTGGAAATATTCGTGGTGTAAACTTACCTGTGTCTGTCTGTGTCGCAGAGTCGGAGGCGAAAGGGTCCGCCGCCCCCGCGGTCTCTACAAAAGGGCGCCCCTGTCCAGGATTCGATCGGCCTACGGGCAGTGGAGGTAGGGCAGCGCTCGACCCGGCGAGGTGGTGTGTGACCTTCGCCCCTCTGCTGACCTACAGAGGAAACCGTACCTACCCAGAAAGCTGTAAGCAGCAGAGCCGGTGAGAGATACTCGAAGTTTCAGTAACAGTGCCCTTGTATCCTAGCGACCACCTGTGGAGAGAGAGGAAAACCAGAGTGAATAATTGAAGAACAGACTGTGAACGTAATACCTACCCAGAGAGCTGTAAGCAGCAGAGCCGGTGAGAAATACTCGAAGTCTCAGTAACAGTGTCTTTGTGTCCTAGCGACCACCTGTGGAGAGAGAGGAAAACGAGAGTGAATAATTGGAGAACAGACTGTGAACGTGATACCTACCCAGAAAGCTGTAAGCAGCAGAGCCGGTGAGAAATACTCGAAGTCTCAGTAACAGTGTCTTTGTGTCCTAGCGACCACCTGTGGAGAGAGAGGAAAACGAGAGTGAATAATTGGAGAACAGACTGTGAACGTGATACCTACCCAGAAAGCTGTAAGCAGCAGAGCCGGTGAGAAATACTCGAAGATTCAGTAACAGTGTCTTTGTGTCCTAGCGACCACCTGTGGAGAGAGAGGAAAACCAGAGTGAATAATTGAAGAACAGACTGTGAACGTGATACCTACCCAGAAAGCTGTAAGCAGCAGAGCCGGTGAGCAATACTCGAAGTTTCAGTAACAGTGTCTATGTGTCCTAGCGACCACCTGTGGAGAGAGAGGAAAACAAGAGTGAATAATTGAAGAACAGACTGTGAATGTGATACCTACCCAGAAAGCTGTAAGCAGCAGAGCCGGTGAGAAATACTCGAAGTTTCAGTAACAGTGCCCTATGTATCCTAGCGACCACCTGTGGAGAGAGAGGAAAACGAGAGTGAATAATTGGAGAACAGACTGTGAACGTGATACCTACCCAGAAAGCTGTAAGCAGCAGAGCCGGTGAGAAATACTCGAAGTTTCAGTAACAGTGTCTTTGTGTCCTAGTGGCCGCCTGTGGAGAGAAAGGAAGACGAGAGTGAACAATTGGAGAACAGACCGTGTAACGTGCTACCTACCCCGAGAGCAGTAAACAGCAGAACCGGTGAGGAATATACCAAATCCAAGCTAACAGTGTTTCTGTGTCGCAGTGATCACCTGTGGGGAACAAGGAGAACGAGGGTGGACGTACGACGGGGAACGTGAAGGCACGCGGGGCGAGACCCCCTGCCGAACTGAGGAAAGGTACACGGACAGTGGAAAATCCCCTACCAGTCACACCGAAATTGTCTGCCTCCAGGAAAGAAGGAGGGCGCCACGGTTAGCAGGGTCCAGGCCGGAGCCTGACGTTTCCCTCTTTCCCCCCGGCTTATGGTGGTTGGCACCCCTGTTGCCTTTGCCCCAGTCTGCCCGTGGCTGTAGTCTCCCTGGAGGGTGGAGAAGAAGCCTATTAGTTTTAAATTCCCCTTTCCCCAATTCCCCAGTTCTTTTAAGTATTTAAATTAAATAAAGCTTGTTTTAAATTTTACTTACCTGTTCCCGTGTTTGTCTGGTCATTGGGTTGGCTTTGGGGACCTCCTCGAGGTGGGAGTTAAAAAGGGGCGTGGCTCTAGTCTAACACAGCCAGCCCCTGGTGGTGACAGATTTTGGCGTAGTCGGCAGGGTCCCACCTCGAGTTGAGTAACCAAGGTCACCCAATGACTGACAACGCGGGGCCTGCAGCCCCACCCCGTGCCACGTCTATCATCATGGGAAGCCCATGGATCCAGAAATATGGAGGAGCGGAGTCGGAGGTACGACTGACCGAATGGAAGGCCCAATTGGAGTACTTGGCCGACTTACAGGGCCTTAGCGCCGCCCAGCGGCTCCAGTTTGTGTTGAACTCCCTAGAGGGAGAAGCACGGCGAGAGGTACAAGCCGCCCCCGAAGCAATTAGAGCCACCGCCCAGACTGTGTTCCAGTTCCTTACCGAACAATATGGTGACCATACCCCCGTAGCTGTCCTCCGTTCACAATTTTTTAACTGTAAGCAAGGCCCCCGACAACCTATTAGAGCTTTTGCCCTCAGGCTGCGAGAGCAGTTCACTCGCCTGCAAGCCCGACGAGACCATGGGCTAGGAGACGGAGAGACTTTGTTACGCGACCAGTTCCTCCTGGGGATGAAAGAGGGCCCCGTGAGACAAAGTCTGAGGGTCCAGTTTCGGAGGGACCCCGGGCTTACCTTTGAGGACCTAAAGAAGGAGGCGCTGGCCTTGGAGGGTGATGAGGTCGAAGTAAGTGAAACCCCTGTATGTGCAGCTGTAAGTGGAAACACAGCAGCGCCACCTGAACACGCAGATTGGAAGCAAGCCCTGAGAGTAGAGTTGTTGAAAGACGTCCGAGAGCAGATGTCGGAACTATCTAAGACTCTCCTGGGAGAACTTCGCCAAAGTAGGGCGCGAGAGGAACCAAGGCCGGCACCCCGAGAGCGAGTCTACTCTGAGAGGGGCCGAGAGCCACCGGGACGCCCGAACCGTTTGAACCGGCCCCGCTTCGAGTGGGATGACCAAGGGCGGCCAATCTGCAATCGTTGTGGAGAACTGGGGCATTATAGCCGCCAGTGTGGGCCTCGCAGGGCATCGGAGGGGGGTTTTTAGGACGACCGGCCACAGTGGGTCGTGTGGCCGGGACCCCTCGAGAAGACCCTGGAAGACGTGATAATTCTAGAGGCCAGATGGTTGGGCATAGCCCAATGGCGGAAGTAAAGGTATGTGGAAAGACAGTACAGTGCCTGGTAGATACGGGCTCTCAAGTGACATTGTTTGCAGAGAGTCTCTCGCAGGAAGTATTCGGGAAGCAGAGAACCCAAGGAGGGGAGGCCCCCTGGCTGACGTTGCGGGGCGCCAACGGCCTAGAGATTCCTTACATTGGTTACCGGCTGACGGACTTAGAAGTTCACGGGGTGTTAGTTCCCCAAAAAGGGGTGATCATCGTGGAAGACAGGTGTTTGGGTGTCCATCGAGCCCTATTAGGTATGAACGTCCTCTCCGAGTGTTGGGAGGAGTTATTTCGGGCTAAGCCCGGCCCTAGGATCTCCCCTGTCGAGAGGCCCCTATGGGAGCAAGTAGTCGCCGACTGTCGTCGGGTCCAGATGACCCAGGTCCGCAGAGGCCGGGAAGAGGTAGGAAGAGTGATGTGTCGCTTTGCTCTATCCATCCCCCCTAGGAGTGAGGCCATGGTGTGGGTGAGAGTGGCCCCCCGAGGAGTTGGCCCCGAAGAGTGGGTATTGGTTGAACCCCACGCCGATTGCCCCCAAGTGGAAGTAGCACGAGGCCTAGCGGCGGTCCACCGTGGGAGGGTCCCTGTGAAGGTCCGAAATGACCACCCCTACCCAGTACACTTACACCGACACCAGCGGCTGGCCCGATTAACGGGGGTTGCACCCCATCAGGTGAGGGAGGAGAGAGATGTTAGTTTCCGTCAGGTGTGCCCCACTGTCATCGAGGTGGCCCTGACACAGATGGAAGCCCCTTCGAACAACGGGGGGAGGGACGTGCCGAGGCACTTGGCAGGTGAGTCCCTGCAAGGGGAAGAGTTGGAACAGGCGCAGACACAAAGACTCCAAGCCCTCCTTCAGAAATGGCAACATGTGTTTGCAAGACACGAGGAGGATTATGGGTGCACTAAGGTGGTGGAACATCATATACCGACTGGAGATGCAGGACCCAGTAGAGAGAGGTACCGGCCGATCCCACCCACCTTGTATACAGAGGTACGCTCACTATTGCAAGGTATGCTGGAGCGGGGCGTCGTCCGGGAAAGCAGTAGCCCATGGGCAGCCCCCATCGTGCTTGTGCAGAAAAAGTCGGGAGCTTGGAGGTTTTGTGTGGACTATCGGAAGCTCAACCTGGTGACCAAGAAAGACGCTTTTCCCCTACCCCGGATCGAAGACTCCCTTGCCGGTCTCACGCGGTCTGCTTGGTACTCCACTCTGGATCTGGCCAGTGGATATTGGCAGGTGCCAGTGGCCGAGGCCGATAGGGAGAAGACCGCCTTCACGACCCCGTTCGGATTATTCGAGTGGGAACGGATGCCCTTCGGGCTCTGTAACGCCCCGGCCACGTTCCAACGCCTGATGCAGCGCTGTCTTGGAGGTCAGTTAATGGAGTCAGTCTTGGTATATTTAGATGATGTAATTGTGTACTCCCCAGATTTCGATTCCCACCTCCGACACCTCGAAGAGGTTTTCCAGGCGATGGAGAAATATGGGCTGAAGTTGCAACCCGATAAATGTCATCTGTTGAGGCGAGAAGTCCAGTTCCTGGGCCACGTGGTCAGCGCTGCTGGGGTGGCCGTAGACCCTGGAAAGGTCTCTGCGGTAAGAGATTGGAGTGCACCCAAGACTGTGAGGCAAGTACGGTCATTTCTAGGGTTTGTGGGATACTACAGACGGTTCATAAAAGATTTTTCAAAGATTGCTAAGCCACTTAACCAGCTACTGGTCGGTACAGGGCGGAACCGGGGACGGGGGTCACCCCCTATTGACTGGGATGAGTCCTGTGAGGGGGCATTTCAGAGATTGAAACAGGAATTGTTACAGGCTCCTATCTTGGCCTATGCAGACTTTACTCAACCATTTCTCTTGTATACAGACGCTAGCAACCTGGGGTTGGGAGCAGTCTTGGCCCAACGACAAGCGGGAACAGAACGGGTGATCGCCTACGCAAGCCGAAGCCTCCACCCAGCTGAGAGGAACGATGCAAACTACAGCTCATTCAAACTGGAACTGCTGGCCCTGAAGTGGGCCCTGAGTGAGAAGTTTAAGGACAACCTCTGGGGTGCTAAGGTAACGGTGATTACAGACAATAATCCTTTGGTACATTTACAGACAGCGAAGTTGGGAGCTGTGGAGCAGCGCTGGGTGGCACAACTTGCCAATTTCGATTACCAACTGCAGTATCGGCCTGGGCGAGAGCACACGAACGCGGATGTCTTGTCCCGATTACCAGAGGTGGACAACCCCGGTTGCCGGGGAGGCCAGGAAGAAGAAAGCCAGAGGGAAGGCTATCTGATAGGGGTCGTGGAGGCACCAGGAGGCCAGCAAGAGGCGGTACCGGGGAGCTGGGGCTGGGACCCCTGTCGGTGGAAAGCGAGGCAGGCCCAGGATCAGGATTTGCGTCAGGTGAAGATGTGGGTGGAGCAAGGCCGACGGCCAACGTCGTCTGAGAGGCTTACCCAGACAGATACTGGAAAAAGACTGCTGGGACAGTGGGACAAGCTGGAACTACAGGAAGGGGTGCTGTGCCGAAAGGTTAGTGACCCGAAGCTGGACGAGGAGGTGCGCCAGATCGTGGTGCCCGCCGATCAAGCAGCAGCCTTGGTGTCCGCCTACCATGATCAGTTGGGGCACCAGGGACAAGAACGGACAGTATCGCTGCTGCGCAGGTTCTTCTACTGGCCAGGGCTGGAAGCATCAGTACGTAGCTTGGTCCAAGCTTGCCCCAGGTGTATGTTGTTCAAATCTCGACGAGAGGCCCGAGCGCCGATGATACCCATATGTGCCAAAGCCCCCCTCCACATCATGGCGATGGATTTCCTGACACTGGGCCGGCCACAGGACCGCTATCCGAACATCTTAGTAATCACCGACCTGTTTACAAAGTACGCATGGGCAGTTCCCACCCTTGATCAGACGGCAAATACCACCGCAACGGCTCTATGGCGGCACGTCTTCCAAACGTTCGGATGTCCAGAGTTCTTGCACTCAGATCAAGGGGCCAATTTCGAATCAAAGGTGATCCGAGAATTATGCCAGCTGTATGGGTGCACAAAGACCCATACGACGTCGTATCACCCTCAAGGAAACGGCTGTTGCGAGAGGTTTAATCAGACCCTGTTGGGGCTCCTAGGGACCCTGGATCAACGGAAGCAGAGCGATTGGGTGAGTACCCTACCGAACCTCTTACAAGCCTATAATAATAGCGTTCATAGTACGACGGGGTATGCCCCCACTTATCTGATGTTCGGCAGGCATGTGCGGATGCCGACGGACCTGGTCTTGGGAGCGGCCGCGGGCCAGGAGGAAGGGAGCGTGACGGAATGGGTGGGGCGCCACCACCAACGGCTGCACTTTGCCTACGAGCAGGTATCCCAGAAGATACGGGCCACAGGGGAAAAGAACAAGCGGTTGTACGACCGGACGGCCCGGGACGCCCCCTTGTTACCAGGAGAGAGAGTCTTGGTACGAGACAACCGGCGGCAAGGCAAGGGAAAGCTGAGTGACCGTTGGGAGGCCACCCCGTACGTAGTCTGCAGGCAACAGAGACCGGGACAGCCGGTGTATACCATCCGGCCGGAAGGAAAGGCCGGCCCTGAACGTGTGGTACACCGAAACATGATTCGCCCTTGTCCAAATTATCCCGAGGTCACGAAGGAGGTAGTTGCGGAACCGGCACCGACGGCCCCCTGGATGGAAGGATGGGCTGTGGTACCAGGCCTACCCGTGGTGGCACCACCCCCGGCTGCCCCAGGAGAGCCAGAGCTAGCACCTGAGCCAGTTGAACCCCCGGCCGCCCAGAGGCAGCCAGAACCAGCACCAGAGCCAGCCGAACCCCCGGCCGCCCAAAGACAACCTGAGGTTGTGCCCGAGCCCGCCGAACCTGACTCCCCTGTGAGGCGCTCCCAACGGGAGAATCGAGGCCGGCCTCCTTCCCGCTACGGTGAGTGGACTACTCGAAGGCATTCTAGGGACTAGAATGCATTGGCGAGGGAGGATGTCACGGGGTGACGATTTTTCGGGGCGGAACCAAAAGCTGAAGAAGTTTGGTTCCGCCCGGATGTTTCCGTCCAGACCGGAAAACAGAAACACCGGACACCCGGCAGCCCCGCGAAGGCTGCAATCAGCCGATTGGGCACAGCTGTGCCTAGTTAAAGAGATCGCCGGGCAATTGGATAACTGGAGTACAGAGAGGAGTATAAAAAGCACAGTTAGATCACAGTTGAGGGTCGTAGTGTGTGCTGAGGAACGGAGCTGTGCTCATTGTTAGACGTGGTGGCTGTCTGTATTTCTCTCTCTCTCCCTCTCTTGTTGTAGTTTACGGTGGACCTGCTGGAGTAAATGAAGAATCCTATGGGTAGAAAGGAACCTTGGTCTAACCAGTATTTTTGAAGGAGTAAACAGGAAGAAAATTGACCTTGTTGCACAACGTAAACAAAGGCTATCCGCTGTGAGTATACCCGTTGGTGTGGAGTAACTTGCATAAATTAACCTGTGTGATCGTTGGAGTCCTCCAGGACTAGGAGGGCGGCCCTACCCCTATAACAGCGTGGTGGGCGAGCCGCTAGAAGTGTACGTCCAAACAGCCACAGCAACGAGACTTTATTTTTGTCGTGTTTCCATCGCCCCTCTTTCAGCCCAAGCGCAGTGGAGGACACCGGGCGCTTTCCCTTGTGGTGTTGCACTGATAGTGTGGTGAGTGAGATTTTACAATTAATAAGCTTTTCACGTTGGAGTGGTGCTGTGTATTTGCTGTGTGCCTTGTCAGACGAAGCCCCGTACCATCCATTCCCTCTACTGGGCAGAGGACGGAGAGGCTAACGACCTCAGAAATTACTGCTACCATACGCTGTGTGCTGTTTCGGAGTACGAAGGGATACAGACCAAGAGCTGTCAAGGGCTGTGAGTAAAATATTGGAAATATTCGTGGTGTAAACTTACCTGTGTCTGTCTTTGTCGCAGAGTCAGAGGCGAAAGGGTCCGCCGCCCCCGCGGTCTCTACAAAAGGGCGCCCCTGTCCAGGATTCGATCGGCCTACGGGCAGTGGAGGTAGGGCAGCGCTCGACCCGGCGAGGTGGTGTGTGACCTTCGCCCCTCTGCTGACCTACAGAGGAAACCGTACCTACCCAGAAAGCTGTAAGCAGCAGAGCCGGTGAGAGATACTCGAAGTTTCAGTAACAGTGTCTTTGTGTCCTAGCGACCACCTGTGGAGAGAGAGGAAAACCAGAGTGAATAATTGAAGAACAGACTGTGAACGTGATACCTACCCAGAGAGCTGTAAGCAGCAGAGCCGGTGAGAAATACTCGAAGTCTCAGTAACAGTGTCTTTGTGTCCTAGCGACCACCTGTGGAGAGAGAGGAAAACAAGAGTGAATAATTGAAGAACAGACTGTGAACGTGATACCTACCCAGAAAGCTGTAAGCAGCAGAGCCGGTGAGAAATACTCGAAGTTTCAGTAACAGTGTCTTTGTGTCCTAGCGACCACCTGTGGAGAGAGAGGAAAACCAGAGTGAATAATTGAAGAACAGACTGTGAACGTGATACCTACCCAGAAAGCTGTAAGCAGCAGAGCCGGTGAGAAATACTCGAAGTCTCAGTAACAGTGTCTTTGTGTCCTAGCGACCACCTGTGGAGAGAGAGGAAAACAAGAGTGAATAATTGAAGAACAGACTGTGAACGTGATACCTACCCAGAAAGCTGTAAGCAGCAGAGCCGGTGAGCAATACTCGAAGTTTCAGTAACAGTGTTGTCCTAGCGACCACCTGTGGAGAGAGAGGAAAACAAGAGTGAAGAATTGAAGAACAGACTGTGAACGTGATACCTACCCAGAAAGCTGTAAGCAGCAGAGCCGGTGAGCAATACTCGAAGTTTCAGTAACAGTGTCTTTGTGTCCTAGCGACCACCTGTGGAGAGAGAGGAAAACAAGAGTGAATAATTGAAGAACAGACTGTGAACGTGATACCTACCCAGAAAGCTGTAAGCAGCAGAGCCGGTGAGAAATACTCGAAGTTTCAGTAACAGTGCCCTTGTATCCTAGCGACCACCTGTGGAGAGAGAGGAAAACGAGAGTGAATAATTGGAGAACAGACTGTGAACGTGATACCTACCCAGAAAGCTGTAAGCAGCAGAGCCGGTGAGCAATACTCGAAGTTTCAGTAACAGAGTCTTTGTGTCCTAGCGACCGCCTGTGGAGAGGAAGGAAAACGAGAGTGAATAATTGCAGAACAGACTGTGAACGTGATACCTACCCAGAAAGCTGTAAGCAGCAGAGCCGGTGAGAAATACTCGAAGTTCAGTAACAGTGTCTTTGTGTCCTAGTGGCCGCCTGTGGAGAGAAAGGAAGACGAGAGTGAACAATTGGAGAACAGACCGTGTAACGTGCTACCTACCCCGAGAGCAGTAAACAGCAGAACCGGTGAGGAATATACCAAATCCAAGCTAACAGTGTTTCTGTGTCGCAGTGATCACCTGTGGGGAATAAGGAGAACGAGGGTGGACGTACGACGGGGAACGTGAAGGCACGCGGGGCGAGACCCCCTGCCGAACTGAGGAAAGGTACACGGACAGTGGGAAATCCCCTACCAGTCACACCGAAATTGTCTGCCTCCAGGAAGGAAGAAGGAGGGCGCCACGGTTAGCAGGGTCCAGGCCGGAGCCTGACGTTTCCCTCTTCCCCCCGGCTTATGGTGGTTGGCACCCCTGTTGCCTTTGCCCCAGTCTGCCCGTGGCTGTAGTCTCCCTGGAGGGAGGAGAAGAAGCCTATTAGTTTTAAATGCCCCTTTCCCCAATTTCCCAGTTCTTTTAAGTATTTAAATTAAATAAAGCTTGTTTTAAATTTTACTTACCTGTTTCCGTGTTTGTCTGGTCATTGGGTCGGCTTTGGGGACCTCCTCGAGGTGGGAGTTGTAAAGGGGCGTGGCTCTAGTCTAACACAGCCAGCCCCTGGTGGTGACATGAGCATGTGTGATTCCGCGCTCCCGTGAACTCTGGCGAACTTTGTCGTTGTAGCACAAATCTACTAATATAGCGTCGAGACGGTCACATTTTAAACCATACATTTTCTACACAAAGGAGGTTAACGGCATATTATCGCACTGGGGTTTGGAAATGTTATGAGCGTTTCTTACACGATTTAATTCCTCAGATAGCAAAATGCAGCAGCAAAGAGCCCGTGAGCGCAATAGCGCGCTCAATAATGACGTCTGCGACTGCGCTGTCTGCAGCGCCTGCCCCCAGAATGAAGTAATGTAACACGATCAAAAACGCCGAAAATCTCCGAAAAGTCACATGGATACAGCAAAAAATAGATAATATTGTGCATATTAAACAGATTTAAAGACAAATAACAGAATAATGGATGCTTCTTTGATTTTAAGGTTGCATGCAAAATCCATTTGGCTCAACAACAAAAAAAAAACATTTGGCAGTTGGCACGTGCCCCCTCATTTTGAATTGGCATGACACGCCTCTGCTTACAAGGTTATTTTATATGGAAACAAGAATAATACGACCTTAGTCAAAATTAAAGATTATATTTTTACAAAATCTTTTTTTACATTATGCAGGATGATTTTCCCTGCTAAAAAAAACATTAGACATAGATTTTTTTTGTTCTAATGAAATATGGCCCAAAACACACTACAGTTTATTGGTCTTTGTTGGTCTCTAATGGTATGTATTGGTTCTATGTATTGGTTCTAATATAATATGGCTCAAAACATGATGGTTTTGATTGTAAAAGCTAATGGTTCCTATTGGTATTTTAATGGAAACCATTATAATTTTCTAATGGTTTTATTGTTTTTTTTTCAGCAGGGTTATGCAGATAATCACAAATAATAACTTGTTTTAACAGACTGGGTCACAAATGCACCTTCCTGACCAACAAATTCATTCCATGTGCATTCATTAAAAATTAAAAACTAAAAAAATTACTCATAAACCAGTGCAGGATTGAATCTTGTGGACAGGCCCTCTAGCGGTCAGGTGTAAAAATGCACCTTCTTCATTTTGGTGCATTGTAAACACTAAGTTGTGAATTGTTTGTGCACTGCAAATTTAATCTTACCTTTTGATAATAATACGATAATAAAATACAATAAGCGGTGTGAAATAAAAGTAACCGGCATTATATTCCTTAAAGCCCAGGATGCACGCAGGATGAATCCAATATTCCCCAGATAGGACATGTGTTTTCCTTGAGCAACCTTGGTTAAAATAGCACTCATGTATCTTTCATTGAAATCTTTTCCATTCTGAAGATCACCTTGCCCCAAACAAAGACTCAGTCATTCAGAACCTTGGGGCAAAATAGAAAGCAATGTCTGTTTCTTCTATTATTTTGGTCTAAAATATAAAGACAAGGACATGTGATTGAGGTCTTTATTCCAGAACCCTCTCAGAGTATGTATTTTTTCGGTGGGGAGACTGACGTGGCACAGAACTATCCCAGCTTGGAGAAAGATTTGTTTTGTTGCACCGTGACCTTTGCTTCTGTGTTCTCTGATATATTCAAACTGACATATAAAGTTCAAAGACAATGCTGCACAACAAATTGCTTAAAAAATGAGTCAGGTATCGTAATTCTGCAATAAATCACATTGCATTATCCCGACCGTCACTGACTTTAAAGACCATTAGCAGAAGGAAGTCAAATCTTGGAGGCAATTTTTATGATTTATAACTTGAGCCATAAAGACATAAAAACTTCTTGGGGCTGACGGGACAAAAAGATGTTGGTAATTATGTACCGTTACAGAAACTATTTTATGCACTTTTGGGCTTCTAGCATCACCGCATCCCACAGGAGAAGAGCGATCGAGTCAGCCTCTTTCAAAGAGCAACCATTGACACATCGGTGCACTCTGAAAACTAAAATCAGTTTTGTACTTGCTGTTGGACATCGTGCACTTAAGACCACATACGACAGAAAGTGCTTTTGGGAGAAGTTTAAACATTCATGATGGATGCTAGCTTTTGCTTAAGTCAATGTGCTCTGAAAGCAGTGTGTGTGTGTTTGACATCACAATGGTTAATCAGCAAAGACTTTTGGCAGTGCTACCGCTTCATTTCCAATTACATGCTTTGTTGGCAAGGCAACCAGGTCATCCTCGGGAGACGACAAACAAAGTTACCTTCAGCTGCCTCGGGCAAGATTTGAATGCTTTGTACGCGCTCCTGGATACAGGCAATTCAGAAAGTGATATCCTATCAGACTGAGTGGCAAATATTTAGAGTCCTAGTTTGAACTTTTTAAGTTTTACTCATTGGACGCTAGCTGACTTTGTGCTAGCAAGTGCAAAACTTTCAACAAAATCTGAGAAATGTTATCAAAAATATCCAAAACCCACATCATCATCATAACTACAAAACAAAATCCCTCTGCAGTGTGAGCAAGGCCAGATTCCTCTTCCAAAACAAAATTTTATATAAATGATAAATAATTTAAACTAAACAGTTTACAAATAGCCAAAAATGTCTCTAGTTTATGAATTACTCATAAAAAGCAGAAAAACCCCAATTTGATTTGTACAGCTAGACTATGTTTTGTGATTCTTTTTATTAAATATTAAAGCATATAATCCCTACATCCATATATTTAGAGAAAGTTTAAGCCCCTCTGGTTTTGCCCAAAGCCATGTAAGGATGCACTTAGCAAACACAGATTTGTAGCAAAAAACTGAATTAACAAAAGTACTGGATGCATTTAAAAAAAAACCTTGGATGCTGATTATTGCGACTCTTAGCATAGCCGCAAATGGGTGATTCTCGCGAAATTAGACTTATGAGGTGTCATGAAACATTTTGATAAAAAAAAAAAATGCAAAGTAAGAGTATCAAAATATGAAGCATACAGTTACAAACCGCTCTTTATGTACTATTTTGCATATGATTTAAAATCATACAAACCAATTTTGTTGTTTTTTCCACATTTAAAGGAACAGTATGTAAGAAATTTATATCAATTAATCATAAAATGGCCTTGATATGTCACTAGACATTAAGAAATCATTTTCATTTCAAATACTTATATCACTCACAACAGTGGTCCGGCCAGGATATTGTCATTTAAAAAGTGGAGTTGCAGCACTCAACTGATGTTTATGTTGTCATTTTGTGTATTGGCCACAAGTTTTGTGATTGCAATACCAGTTTTGACCACAATCCTACATACTGTTCCTTTAAAGGGCAAGTTTGGTATTTTACACTTAAAGCCCTGTTTTCAGATTGTTTATGATGAAATAGAACGGTTTTGACTGAAAGTTCGACATGTGGCTGCCCCGAGAATTTTCGTGTGTTTGAGTTTCACCTCCCACCTTTACAATGGGTTTAAAGGTGCACTGGAACAATCCTTCCTAAAATATATTAAACTTTCGTTTACAAAGAAGTGAAACTCACCGAGTGGTCGGGGGTGTTCGCTGGTATGCTCACACGGGGATCGCTGCAGGGTACGCATTCCAACAGGTTTTATCGTAGTTTTTGCCAACTCCATTGACTTGTATTAGATGTGCTGTGAGGTAAGGTATTACTCCGCGCCGAGAACTTTGTTTCTATTCTTGCAATTTGCATTGGCCGATTAGCGCCACCACCTGGGCTGGAGTGTCTATTATTCAAGCTCTAAGCGGAAGAATGTACACGTGTGAGGCTTTTGGAAAAATAGGTCCACAAGTTAACAACGAATGCTAAAACAGCTGTTGGAAAGCATCTTTTGCAGCGATTTTTGTGTGAGCATATCAGTGAACACCCCTGACCACTCGGTGAGTTTCACGTCTTTGTAAACGAAAGTTTAATGCATTTTAGGAAGGATTGTTCCAGTGCACCACCAAACCCACTGCAGAGGTGTGAGGTGAAACGCAAACAAGCGAAAACTCCCAGGGCAGCCTCACATGTCGAAAACCCAGTCAAAACCGCTCCATTTCACCACAAACAATCTGAAAACAGGGCTTCAAGTGTAATACCGAACTTGTCCTTTAAGGGAAACATTTTCATTACCGCAACGTTTCCATGACTGGATCTGGGTCGTTTGACATGGAAATATTTATAATTAAAAAATCTAAAAAATTAAAATCTTCAGTGCATGTTATACTATAAACATTTACAGTAAAGAAACATGTGGTATTTGGTGATCCTTGGTAAATGTAGAGACAATAATAAGGAATATAAATGTGTCCAAAAACAATTTTCAATCATCGTTTAATTAAAAAAAAAAAAACATTGTTGGAAGGAACATAGTTGACTGTGACACTCAAGATGGCTACCAGGTAAGCAGTTCGTATTTTTTCTATCCAGATAAAAGTTGAAATTTTGTGTGTCATAGTACCTAGACAACTTTTTAGTTCTCATTACCGAAACATAAATGCATATATTTAATGTCATATCATGCTGCGGTAATGATAATTTTTGATAATGATAATCTAAAAAATTTAAATAATTCTATAGGAAATATTTTTTAAATCCTCTAAAAATAATAGTTGTAAGTTCAGACCTTAATCTTATATGTGCAAAAAAGTTGGCTTCAAGGGCTTTTTAAAAAATCTGATGCTTTACACCACCTAATTCTGGATTTCGTGAGAATCACCCACATGCAGACAGGACCCACAACGGAGCCCTGCGGCTCTCCAGAACAAACCACGTGTTCCCTTGGGACTCCTTGTCCCATGGTAGCCAGTCTATGCACATCAGGCAGCACCTAAAGGAAAATAACAAGCATCAAGAGACTAATGAGCCACATCCACACACTTTAGGGGCAGTTAGAGGAACAAAACATGAGGATTTGTATGTATTTAGACAGAACTACTACTGTACTATAAAATACAGTACACTTGTAGCAAATTACAGTTTTTGGCTCACTTAAGTGGAACTTTGTCTGGTTGGGAATATATGTAATTGTGGATTATTTTTCTCATTTATGATAAATAATAGTGCCTGGTTAACCTTCATTCTAAATTCAGACCTATTTGCAAACTTTCTTTGCAAAAGTTTGGTCTAAAAGTCTAAAATCTAGTTTGGATGAGCACACGTGCACACCCTAGTGATTGAGATCTCAAGCCTCAGAATCATAGACATGTTTAAATTCGAATTTAAACATGAAAAAAACTGCAGAGCTTCCATCTATAACTAGTTGCTTGATGTGACACTTCAGTCTCTAATTACTGTTGTGGTTTGTTCAAGACATGTAACACAAGGTGTGGCTCTGCCATTTGTTAATGCCGACTCAAAATTATTGCTAAGAAGCTGAGATGTCTTAGGCTACAATATGTGTAGATAACTGCAATCTGTGAATTTATATGTGTCATTTATCTTGATGCCAAACAGCGAAGCTTTGTAATCAAAGGAACGTTTGATTTCTTTGCCAGAGGCTGTAAGATTGAGTTTCTTATGCTTTCAACTGCGGTTTGCGCCATTTTTGCTGAGACTTCTTGGTGGGACTGTTTTATAAAAAATAGCACATAACTACCAAATTATGAAGCGAAAATCAGCGTAAAACAAACGAATTGGAAGCGAAAGCAGATGTTTTGCGGCGGGAGAATAATGAGATAGCGATTTTTGTGCTTTATCTTTTCATTACGTGCCATAAACTGCGATTTGAAGGCCCGTTTTGAGTAATTGCAGCTAAAATGCATCCCATTTTCACAGCAATAAAACAATCATCACTCGCCTAACATGTTTACTGAATATAAAAAAAAAAACATCACAAGAAGCTGGCATTCGATGACCTTTTCTTAAACCCGGAGGAAAGTCAGCCAGCACTATTTTTTAATGACATTAATAATCTGACACGCATGCATAACCACAAGTTGAATGTGCAAACACGAGCAATAAAATAGATCTTTTAGATATCAAACACTTGGATGTCGATCAAAGCTTTCGGTTTTGTCTTTAGGAGCTGCCTTTGTTTAAAGAAAGAAAATAAGTAGTAGTAATCGTCTCGTGGCTTACTGAAAATAAAAAACATTTTACAAACTTAACATCAGTGTACAGTACCAACAAAGTCATGTTGTCCTATCAAACATTGTATTATGGTAATAACCTTACCTTCCATTATCTTACCTTGACACAAGAACATTTCTCTATCTCTGTGCCCAAGGAAACGGTGAGCAATATTTGATCTTGGAATGACCGTCAATTTTGTGCTCCACACACAAACTCTGTTTCACCTTTATCAGGTCCCACAAGACCAGAAGCACCTAGCTCCATGCCATTCATCACAGGTCACCTAAGAAGAAGTTTGACATTTTTCTGCTGGTTCCTTATGGATGTAGGTCAGCGCTGCCATTTCTCCTCTCCTCAATCACAAGACGCGAAAAACAAGATGCATTGATTTTCCGAGTTTTAAAAATACCACGAGCTCCTGAAATGGGTCATTGACTATTGCACATTTCATTCTCTTATGCTTCTGTTCATCCATCATCTCAGATTTCTCACTTTAATCCATCAAAAACTTAAAAACATGTCACACACAGCTCTTACAGGGACATTCCACATTTTTGAAAATATGCTCATTTTCCAGCTCCCCTAGAGTTAAACATTATTCTTACCGTTTTGGAATCCATTCAGCTGATCTCCGCGTCACTTTTAGCATAGCTTAGCACAATCCATTGAATCTGATTAAACCATTAGCATTGCGCTAAAAAATAACCAAAGAGTATCGATATTTTTCAGCAGGGTAGAGATATTGTTTTTTTTTTTTAGCGCGATGCTAATGGTCTAATCAGATTCAATGGATTGTGCTAAGCTATGCTAAAAGTGCAAGCGATCAGCTAAATGGACTCCAAATCGGTCAGAATCAAATGTTTAACTCTAGGGGAGCTGGAAAATGAGCATATTTTCAAAAAAAAAAAAAGTAATTTCCCTTTAAAAATGTGCTCCAGTGATGTCTACACTTTGTCGTGGACAGGTGCTCCTTTTGCACCCGGTCTCAGTAATACAAACCAGTGCCAATAATACAGATGGCTTTTTTAAAAAAGCAGATTGTGTAGATGTGTGTAGCCGGTTCTTGAAGATTTCATATTAAAGGGACACAAATCTTACTGACATCCTAAACTTTATTTTACAAAGGTAAGCTTTTCATCCCAACCTCAACGAAACAGATTTACAAAGAAATAAAAACATCTTTAAAAGGCCATTAAAAAACAACATCCTGTCCTCTAGCAGCATCCAAACAATTGAACGTCCCAGAAATAAACCATATCTCGTTTACAGTCGTCTCTTAACCAAGCTATACACAGTACTGCTGACATGGTAAACAAGTATACAAAGTACTGCCACGTGGAGCCATTACTCTTTTTAGTGCAGAAAAGAAAAAAAATACTCTCATTAAAATAACAATCTTAGGTTAAATAAGCTTAAATAAGAGGGCTAAAGTACAAGACACTTTTCTGAGGTACTTTACACCAACAAGCAGAATTTTGGCTTTGATTTGAAGTGGTTTACAGGTGCTAGTCTGCATGTTCTGGTCCACCCATGCGTCGTTTCTTGTTTCCAGCAGACTAGCGGATAGGAGCGGCGGGTGTGGATTTTGTAAGCGAGTACTTGGACAGTAATGTGAATGAATAGATAAACTAAATGACGATCCATTTACCAACAATAACAGGCACACGAAAGCTTTGTTATTTTTCACATAAAAGTCTGAACCGAATCACACTCAGTGCTAATTTTATCGAACAATGCTAATTACATCATCGGCAAAATTATTGCTACATAACAACATTTTCTGCAACAATGGATTACTTACAAAACTCATTTGAAAACAGGTATACAGTACACTTAGTCTCGGAGAGCTTTGGACACTAAGGTAAGTCGCACCTGGCTGGTCTACATTTCGGGTGGACAGGTGGGGGGCGTACAGCCACAAAGCCAGAACTGAACTCAAGCTACGATGTTAGCTTAAAGATGTTACGATTTTAGAAAGAAATCTTGGCTTATTACATTCACTTTCACATGTTAGTATCCCTCGACCCTTTGTGAATTTCCACCTCCTTCACATTCTTACGTTCCGTCGCCAACAATTTGCGTGACTCGGCTTTTAGTGTGTTAGCATCGGCACGCGTTCACATTCAAAGACTGAAAGGGTTTCTTTACAGTACATCCTTGGGTTACGTTGTTGCTAAGCGGGAGAGGGGAAGTAATGAACTACTTCTTGTCTATAGTGTTCAGAAAGAGTTCAGTAAATCGTCTCAGCTGAGCTGCTGCCGTCTGGCTCTCTTCGTGCAGTCGAAGGTTGTCCTGTCTAAGATGTTGAACCTGCTGTTGGAGCATAGCCTTGTCTTGTTGCTCCTTTGAAACAAATAACAGAGCAGGCAATTACAATCTGTGTTAAAATCTAATATAAATGCATCCCCAATGTTGTTCCTGAAGGGCGCCCGTCCTGCATATTTTAGTTCCAACACACCTGCCTCTAATTTTTGGGTAGCCCTGAACAACTTGATTAGCAGGTTCAGGTGTGTTTAATTGGGGTTGGAACAATAGACTGTAAAAAATATGGACGTAGTGTCCGTGACGTAAACCATAGTTTTTTTAAGTCAATATTAGGCGATGCCTTCCGTTGGCATCTTGGGTCACTTGCGGATAACCGAAAATGGGTAAAGAGGCGGGACGTGGGTGGACCTAAGGTGACTGGTTGCTAAAACCACGCCTGCCTAGCTCGACTCTAGTGACAGCCATGGCAGTTCACCCATCACTCAAGTGGCCACGCCTCTAATTATACTGAACTTTAAGGCTTAATATAATTTAAACAGATGAGTTACAAAAAAAAAAAAAATCACCCCTCTAACAGTTGTCATGAAGGTCAAAATTAGCTATATAGACCAAATCACTTTTTGTACCAGGCTGTAATCATTATTTACTGCTGTAAAGTTGGGGGTTTTTGGGAATTGACTCCCTAGTGGCCGGTCGATGAATTGCAGTTAAAGTCACTTCTGTATTGGCTTTATCGGAGAGATCGGAAGGTTGCCCCTCGGTTGGAACTGAAATCTGTTGGACAGGTTCCCTCCAGGAACAGGGTTGGAGACCCATGATCTATAACATCAAGCTTTATGTTTGATGATCTTACCTTTCTCAAGTCATACTGAAGTTGTCTGAGAATGAGCTCCAGCTGGTTCACCTTACCAGTGAGAAGGGCTGGAGAACCATCCCTGTTAGGTCATAGACATACAGGTGCACAGTTATACAGAGACATACATAGATAGAAATGGATAGACAGATTAAATAAATGAATAGACAGCGAGACAACACCTACCCTGAATCGTTCGCACATCTAACTCTTCTGTTGAGCTCCTCTGAAAGCTCAAGAACCTGTTTGGTCTGCTCTTCTTCAGTTAGAGAGCTTAGAGAGCTTGCTGCCTGATCTAAAACGAAGAAATAATCATTTTAGTAGGGACTTGGGTTTGAAATGATTACTTAAGTCTTAGTGCATCTTATGTATTGTTTATAATAGGCACAAGGATCCTAAATTAGTAGAACACTGCATTAGGAGTACAACGGTCATGGGGCTTGACTCCCAGGTAATACATATTACAGTCATAATATAGTATGTATAACTTAAATGCACTATAAATTGCTTTAAAGGGCACATATTGGAAAAAAAAGTACTACGTAGTGTACCCAGTGGAAAAGCCCCCAAAAGTAAGCTGACTCGACCCAACCCATAAGGAACCATGCAATGGAAAAGCACTATAACAAGAGAATCAACGCAGCATTCTAATAAGACTGCTTTGATTTAACAGAGATAAAAAAAGAAGGACAGGGTGGATTTTATATATTGTTGGTTGTTATGTTCACACACTGCCAACACACATTTAAGTCCAAACACCTTGTCAAAGTGGATTTTGCATCATATGTGCCCTTTTAATAAAAGCGTCTGCTAAATGCACAAATGTAAACTTCCTTTTAGAAATTGGAGAACCTCTCTACCCCTGAATTTACCACAAAAATTTTCCGCATCAGTTATTAGCAATGCACAAAACAAAAAACAAGCACGCCAATCAAGAAACCCCCATAGGCACACAGGAAAAGGAAATGGATGACATACTGTTCCCCATATTGCTTCAGACAGAGGTGATACACGGGCTGATGCTCCAGGTAGGAGCTTCCAGCAACACTCGTAGGAAAGCTTATTAAATGTGATTCCTCTCAGCTCCTCCGAACGTGTTAACGCTATCTGTTAACCAGCTTCAGCAGAGCAGGGTGTTAATGAAGTGCGGAAAGCAGCTAACGCGGCGGAAGGGTTAATGGCAAGTCGAGATGGGGGTTCACATTACGCTTTACGCTGCCTGTCGAACATATCATTAAGCATTCAAGACCGAAAACACACGGATGTGTGGCTTTACCTTTCACTAAGAAGGTAGAAAGTGTATGGAGGAGGGGGAGGAACTGGCAAATGTGCTGCTTTTGTTCTGTCGGGTATGCAAGAAAACTATCTACATCCATCAATACCGTATTATCTTTACTACAGTAAGGAAGTGTCACTGTAGCTCAATTGTTCGGTTCAGTTTCCAGCGAACAAATGGAGTGATAAACACGTACACCCAACTGAAGAGGAAGTCACTTTAGACCAAAGTGTCTGCCAAATGATAAATTAAAAAAGCAAACATGAAAGAAACAATGGGGGGTAAACGCAAAACACAAGATTGTCATTCAACCATACCGCTAAACTTCACATATACTCAATATATCATGGAATCTATCAAGATGTTGACCTGCTATTGTTCTCAGAGACATACTGCTAGAAACATTCATGAGGTTTATATAAGAGCAAGGGTTGCTATCACCTCTCCTAACACTTTTCAATGCACCCCCGCTCTCATTTCATTTCATTAACAGTCTCGCAGCAAGGGGTGTCGATGGAGCTAGAATTGAAATGGATGGATAATTATCAGTGCTCTGAAGAAAAACACGCACAAAGAGCATGGAAACCAATGCCGTAACCTCACCTCCTCCCCGCCCCCTCCAGTTAGCACCCCAACCCCGAGGCACAAGCTAACTTAATCATTTCTCCCACCACAAAATTTATGGTCACACATTCATCGCTATTTCAGGAAGGTTGCTGTCTCTAAGGATATGCAGACAATTTATCTGAAAAAATAATGTTAGGTCAATCTGCGTACCGGCCCCTTTTAGCTGGGCGCCCAATTAAAACAGTCCACCGTGCGTTAACCCGTGATTTAGAACAAAATTTAAGAAATACCATGCCGTGCCCTCACTAGCCCTAACCGTGGTCTCCACAGCGACCGGTTGAAGGTGAGGGAACAGCTGTAATTGCACATAAGGAAAGGCGTCCAAAACCCAAAATGTGTAATTACAGCGAGCAATGGCTTGAGTCATTTCCCTAAGTGGTGTCTTGCTGGGCTCGCATGGCGATAATGGCTTAATTTCTCCATGCTCAAAATACGTTCTCCACTTCTAATTAGCACCTTGCAGAACAATGCTCCTTCAGGCAGTCACAGGAAATGAATGGGAGGCAAATGGGATGTGGTGATTTGGACACGGTCAAGAGCAGGCAGTGCTGCAGAAAGGTGCCTTTTTGAGCAATCTTCAGTTAACTGTGGTAATGGTGTGTGAGAACAGCTTAAGTTGTATAGTGAGAGGAAACTATTTCAGTAATAGTACAAAAAGGTTTTTTATGTTCTTAAAAAAAAATCCGACCTGAAACTTTCTTCAGCCGTCTTTGTTCAAGAATTAACACTTTACAAATCAATTCAGTTTGTTAACATTACAATGGTTAATGCACCAAGTATAATGAACTAATATTGAAATACTAATTTTCTACTGGATTCATTTATCTAGGTTAAAGCTTATTGTAAACCGTTATTATTAACTGTCAATTCGTTTTGTGCATAATACATTAACTGAAGCTAAACCTGTATGGATTTCTTTATTCTAATGAACAAGAAATTTTTGATAAATGATGGTAAGCACACAACTGCAGGTACCCATTGACTTCCAAAGTAGGAAAACAAATCAGTGTGTCTATGCAGAGGGCCACAAATCTTGGAATACCTAAAGGGGTACCTCAGGGGTCTATTTTGGGACCTATTCTGTTCTCCATTTTTATAAATGATTTAGGTCAGGACGTTCAAGCAAAAGTTCACTTTTATTCTGATGACACATATGTTTATACATATGCTCCTTCCATTGCACAGGCTGTGCAAGAGCTTTAGACTGCATTTCAGTCATTACAAACTGCTCTGCTTAATTTAAAATTGGATTTAAGTCCTCAGAAAAAGAAGTACATGGTCTTTTCAAAAACTCGCCTATAGTTGCTTAATGATCTTAGCATTTTTACGTCTGAATCCATTGAAAGGGTACCCACGTACAAGTGCTTGGGTATATGGATAGATGACAAACTTTTTACATAATTGTAAAAAATACATAAAAATTACATAATGCTAATGTAGTTAAAAAGCTCAAAATAAAGATTACCATTTATTTTAGAAATAAATCTAGTTTTACTTATAATGCCGAAAAAGAACTTGTGGAAGCTACTTTTCTGTCTGTGACTGTTTATGGTGACAAAGCACCCAGCTTGACAAAGCACTAAGGCTACGTTCACACTGCAGGTAAAAGTGGCCCAAATCGACTTTTTTGCCCAAGTGTGACCCATATCTGATTTTCTTATGACAGTCTGAACAGCACAAATCCAATTTTATTAAATTGGCAGGTCTTAATGCTCAGTTCAGAGATTTTGTTTGAGATTGTCTTCATATTATCATTTAAATGGACAGCCATCAGTCTCATGTGTAAACCGTATACGGCCCTGAAAGTTTTCCGCATGCGCAGGAGACGACATGACATCAGACGCAGCACATCTTTCATATGTGGTCTTAAATCGGATACATATCTGATGTATTGCAATTTGACTTCAGTCTGAAGGGCCATGTTGCATTTCATCCAACTTTTTCCATGCTTATTTCCGCGCTGCGTCTTACGTGACTCATGTCGTCTTATGCGCATGAGGGTCACTTCAGGGCTGTATAGAATTTACACATGAGACTGATGGCTGTCCGTTTAAATGATAATGTGAACAATAGCGCAAAAAAATCTCCAAACTGAGCATTAAGACTTGCAGTGTGAACCAAGCCAAAGATTCATCACAACATTATGAACTTCAATTCAAAGCAGCAGACATTCCATACTTGATACCATAAAATCCACATGATCAAAGGGTCAGTGATGATGTCATAGTGGAAATAAATCCAAGACCCATGTATTTCATTCCATAAGAGTGAACAATGAACTCCACATCACCAGTAAGTGAAGTCAGGGTTAATAACCACAAAGCATGTTAAATGGGTCAGGACATTACACTGCAGACAATGTTGTGGTTATTACAAGAGAAAAACCAGCATATGTAGTACAGAGAGACCTGTTTTGTACCTTCAAATGCTCGTGCAGCATCCAAGAGATGTGACCAGTCGAGACCAGAAGTGGGGTCAGGAAGAGGAATTAGTCCAGCGTCCGCCAGCTTGGCCTTGTCTGCCAGCGAACCATCAGAGAACCAGAGCTCATCTGTAAAAACAATAAATACGGTTCATATGTGCATCCCTTCCCCCATCAACATTACAGTTCACCCGTACCTCACCCCAAAATCTCTGTATGTCCTGTTTAGAAATAAAGCCCACTGATGGAGTGGGTCTCTGGAGAATTGAATACCATTGCGAGCAATGGTGAGTGGTCCCTCTCTGGGATTATGTAAATTAATGCTCCATTTGAAATTTTACACACACGGCATTTAAAACATGTTACATATACACATTTTTAAAACTTAAGTTTGATTCAAAAGCACTGCATTTTACATATCATTTATTTGGTAATACCAGTTGTTATTTAGTATAAATTATTAAAGGGATACAGTACTTCACCCAAAAATTAAAATTCTGTCATAATTTTCTCATCCTCATGTTGTATGAATTTCTTTCTTCTGATGAACACAAAAGAAGATATTTTAATAAATGATGGTAAGCACACAGCTGATTGTAACCATTGACTTCCATAGTAGGAAAAACAAATACGATGGAATTCATTGGGTACCACCAACTGTGTGCTTACCATCATTTATCAACATATTTTCATCATTTATCACAATATTTCCATAATATATGTTTCCTACTATGGAAATCAACGGTTATAATCAGCTGTGTGCTTACCATCATTTATCAAAATATTTTTTGTGTTCATCAGAAAAAAGAAGTCCATACAGGTTTAGATGAGAAAATGATGATAGAACTATCCCTTTAATAGAGATGTTTTTGCATCATCAATTGACAATAGCTCAGTTAACACAGCAGGCATCATGAGGGTCGCAGACACAAAGGTACACCTATAAACAATTGAGATGAACTGGTTCACATCATGCTTAAGGAACTCACCAGCTGCGATTCCATTAAAGCAAGACTATGTAGTTTTTTTACCTTTAAATAATGTCTCTAACATTACTTCAGTGATAGAACAACTTTTAACTGGACAAATTGTACTGTTGCTGCAACCTGAGCAGCCTCCTAGCTGCTACAAGCACACTCTGAAAGTGGCGGTGGAGGGTAGGAAACAGCCCTGCCCCTCCCCCTGCCTGCAGAAGAGTGTCTGATACCAGGCACTGTTGCACTTTTCAACCACATGGGGGAGCTGTAAGTCATTTTTACATGGAAACTACATAGTGTTGCTTTAAAGATTTGTGTTGTTATTTAAAGATTAGTTGTTATGCGACTAAACGTAATTATGCTGTCTCGCAATGTTCAAAATTTCTAATTTTAAAGAAATTAGTATTTTTTTTGCTCAAAAACGCTCAAGATGTGTTTAGTGCCAAGAGAGGTCAAACTAAACACCGACGATGCCTAAAGAAGACATTTAGTCCTGAAAATTAAATGTTTTATTTTTTTGTACATATTTCCTGTATTTTCTGTTTTGTATCTTGATAGAATAGATTGAAAAATAAATATGGATGGACATTAAAACTCCTAACACAACAAGTCTGGTGGTGGTGGCCTAACCGTGGGTTCACACCAGCCGCGTTTGAGGCGTCAAATTCGCATCCACCGCGTCTAGTTTGCCACTTGAACATTTTGAGTTTACTCGCTTTATTCGCACGTGAAATTCTAGTCATCGGAAATTCGCGTCATGGGAGGGGCTTTTGCGACTTTGCTCACTTCCTGTAATCAAGTCACTACTAGAGCAAGCTCCTGATTGGTTAACGCGGCACGTTTTTCCGACAAAGTTAATAAAATTTAACTTGTGCGTTTGCAGCCTTAACGTTCAATGAGGCGGAATCTCGGCTACCACGCTAAACGCCTCATTCGCGCCGCAAACACGTCTTCACATTGACTTAACATTGAAATCACTTGCGCTTGACGCCTCTACCGCGGCTGGTGTGAACGCAGCATAAGACTTTAGCACAGTACTGTAAGTAAATGCGAAAAAACTTTTTCCATTACAATTTCCATAATATAAAAATCTTTTGGCCATATATGGAAGTTAATGCTTAATTGTTGTTTCCAAAATCGCTATTTCAATTTGTGCAATTTGAAGTGCAGCTTATGAAAACTTGACCATCTGAACAGAAACAAAAGACACACTAGCACTGGTGTCACTATTGGACAGCGTTACCTTAAAAAACTTTATAATCTATTTCATCCAATACTTTGCTTAGTTTTTCTCTTTGTACTGTCAAATGATTTCGCATCCAAATGTTTTACAGAATTCTCATCTCCTCAGAGAAAACACCCCTGATAGCAAGATCCAAGCAAGAGTATGAACATACTGACAGTTTTCTCTTCATTTAATTTTTCTCTTTGTTTCCTTTTTATCCTGTAGGCAAAACAGTAACATTTCAAAGATTCCTCACTGGAGGTTCAATCAAAGCATGCATACTTGAACAACATTCATTGACCTAAAAAGACTTTGACTACATAATTTAATTTACCATAGAAAACAATTACACTTTAACCATTCATTAACAGATAATGACCACTTTGATTATAAGAAAATTGAGACGATCAACAGAGATTTCACCTGCAGTAAACAGGAAAGTAATTTTCAACTCCCAATACAGGTCAAAGACGAAATCCGCAATACCAAATCTCCCCTTCGTATCAAAACTGCCAAAAATATAAATGGACTTTTGGCCAAACACTCAGAAGTGCCAAAATGTCTAATGTACCTTTAGGCACAGAATCAAAAGTGCCAAGTAAAATTAGTTGTAGGTGCCCTAGCACATACTGACTAATGCACCTAAAATCCGCTCACGAGGGCAGACAGAAAGACCTCTCTTCGGATCGGAGAGGTGAGAGTGATTTGAATAATGAATGAAGTTGGCTGGCGTAGAGTTCTGCCATTATACGAAGGGAACCGTTTGTCTCTGACAGCTGGAGAGCGGCTCAAGTGTCTGCATGCGAAAACAAGCCAAGAGGCGTATGGTGCCATTCACACGGGTCGCATTCTTGCATTCGGTCTGCCCGATTCTTTTATTGTTAGTCTATGTCAGGATTTCCAATAAATAAAATGTGAGGTATATTTTTGTAATATTGACCAGCCTAGTATACATAAAACAACAATGTTACTGTAATATGTAGCTATTTGAAGCATACTGTTCATTCCATAATAATTTATGAGACATGCAGTATAATAGTATGATTAGCACAGAGTCTCTTGCGCATTAGCAGCAGATTTATAGTACTATTATTTGCTTCATTACTAAGTACCACATTAAAGTCAGTAGAGGATAAAATTACTGTAACAGGAAGGAATGTTGCAAACTTACTGAGGAGATGGAAAAATCTGCTATGAGCCAAAAAAAAAGGAGTAATTTATTCTCATTATCATCAACTCGTGTCTTGCAGTCAGTTAGGCTATAAAATCTCAGCTGATACAATGATAGATTTAAGGATGATGTTGACAGAGTATCATTATTGGGCCAGACTGTGCAACTGTCTAGCTAGATTTATGACTATCCGCATTTGCACAATAATGTTAATGACATCAGATGTGACAGGGCAAAAACTCATTTTTGAGTTGACCAGCTGCATGCTTCAGGCTCATGCGAGGGGGTAAGGTGCTGTGGTAGGGCAGTGTGCTGGTGAAAAGGATGTCATTGGGCATGGCTTGGTCCAACATGGAGCTGCGGGAGCTGGCCAATGACAGTGCCCTCCGGTGGCTACTGCACAAGCTTTCGTCAGACAGGGTCCGGTAGAGGGAGCGCCGTGGAGACTGACCGACATTCGGGATCTGAAAGAACAAAAAAAGAGAGGGGAATTAGATGGATGAGACAGACAATGACGGGTAAGAGGAAAACAAAGAGAAAGGACAAAGATGCAAGAGAGAGAGAAAGAAAGCGGTGGTGAGGGAAGCAAAAACATTATTCATCAGAATCTGATTATGTGAAAGGCTCTGCAATATTGTTAATAAAACAGCCATGGCAATAAAGCACATATCACTTAATTGAATTGTGTGAGAGAAGTTGGGGGGGGGGTAGATGGGGAACATGAGAACCAGCAGGGGACCAATCGGCTGCAGTGACTGTGTGTGTCTGTGAGTCTGGCCTATTAGAGTCATTGAATTCTCATCAATAATGCAGGTGCAATGGACACGGACCGGACAGGGGGTCTATTGGTGGGGGGAGGGACCCTTAACAGACAGACAATTAGATCTGTGAACATGACAGAGGACCAATGGACCTTGAAGGTGACAATTTTATAATGGTCTTTAGGAATTAAAATAAATTAGCACAATGTAGCACTAAAGTCTAATGCAGTGATTTCTTGCAATGAAAAGGTTTAAGCTCCTCAAAGACTCGTACAGTATTTATAAAAAGGAAAACACCACTGTTTTTCAATATTTTACTATGTTTTTACCTCAACTTGATGAATTTATACATACCTATCTTTTTTCAATGCGTGCACTTTTAATCTTTGTACAGTGCTTCGTGAATGTGTTAGCATTTAGCCTAACCCCATTCATTCCTATGGCTCCAAACAAAAGTTTTATTTTGTGCCACCATACTTACTCGTGTAACTACTCATGTAACAGTCTTTAAATAGGGCAAACATGGAAGTGTTTGGTGGCTTATAAATTCATCCATTTGGAACCATAAGAATTAATGGGGCTACGCCAAATGCTAACACATTCACGAGGCGCTTTACAAAGATTAAGTGCACGCATTGAAAAAAGATAGGTATGTATTAATTCATCTAAGTTGAGGTAAGAACATAGTAAAATGGTGGGGTTTTCCTTTAAACAGAAGATATTTCACTATTTTTCACAAAAACAATAAAATGATCTAAACTAACTCTGGCAACAAATTACTATAGGTCTCAAAGTCGGAAAGGAGCTACAAGAATGCATTTAAATTTGAAAACCCTGAAACGCATTAAATGCATGACCTTGACCCGCGCTAGCACCATGCCCTATTGAAATTCACATTATAATTGCTAGTCATTCCCCAGCTGTAATGTCAATGTAGAATTGTAAATGTTGCATAGCCTGAAAAATGGAAATGTGACCTTTGTGCAGGATGAGACTAGTTAGGTCTCTAGTAACATACATTATAAGTGACTACTAAAATACTAGATAAAATACAGTTTATAGAGCCATAGGCATGTAAAGCATGCATGCACACGAAGATCCGGAGAACTTTCAACAAGATCGTATGACTGACAGAAGCCCATTTGTGACCCGATTTCCTCCAGATGTAGATACAAGAATTTATTACAAATTTAATTGTTTTTACCATGTTCTAGCTAAAGCACCTTTTGCGCAACACATTCATCTTCCAGAACTCACCTTGCCGTGACCCGCCTGTGCCGAGGGACTGTCAGGTAGCAGCATCCTGAGGAAACCCTCCTTAGAGAGTGTCTGAAGCTTTTCACCAGCACTATTAACCACCTGAGACTGATCTGTCAAATACAGACTCCTGGGACAAATGAAGATAAAGGAGGAGAGGGCGTTAACAAGAAGGAACAAAAGGAAAAATTAAGACAACAGACAAACAAACAAACAAACATTAGCCATACATTTCAGTGTATTTTTGCAATCTGACTTGAATTATTAAAGTGCCTCTGCATTACACATTTGATGTTGTTTATTGTCAACGTGCTAAATTCTTTAGCAACATAGCAAACAGGGGCTTTTCCACAGGAAATACAAGGAATATAGGGGCAGAGGGGTTACGGTAGTGGCAAACAGCTGATGTGTCTCATTGGTAAAGGGATTAAATCAGGTCAGGGCTCTTGTGACCTCCACAGTGTAGGCGTGCCAATCTTAACAATGAGAGGGAAGGTAACATCACAAAAATTCAGGGTCAGATAATGACTAAAACTACCTTGAGGTCTTCAAAACTGTCTTTAGGAGCAAAGACAACAAGGTTTCTGACCCATTGCTGGCAAACGCAACAGAGAGAGACACAAAAAATGATTACGCATGTGAAATTCAGTCATACATTGTTTGCTTCTGGAAAACTTTTGTATATGAAAAAAGATCAACCTAGTAACTTAGTTTTGGTAAACCATTCTCTGCAAGCATGTGAAAAAACAGGTCATTGAAATTTGGCTCCCCTGTGATGTCAGAAGGGGATAATCACAGCATTGCCATTTAGTGCAGAGATCAACTCATTTGCATTTAAAAGGACACACCCAAAATGGCACATTTTTGCTCACACCCAAAAGTGGCAATTTTAACATGTTATAATAAAATATCTATATGTTTTTTAGCTAAAACTTCACATATGTACTCTGGGGACAGCAAAAATTTAATAGCGAAATGTCCGCTTTAAATATGGCGTGGTATGTATGTTTGATTGGAGTACAAGACAGAAGAGGTGTGGGCGACTCCATGTGGCATCACAAGAACCATCAAGCGCATGACATCAAAATAACCAAGAGAGAATCGGGAGTTGACTGCTCTGTATCCTTTCAAGTAGCTCTTACGGTATTTTGATGTCATCCGTATGTCGTCTGTGCGGCGGCGTATAAAGTCGAAATACAGCCGTCGACATGGTTTTTGGAATTACTTATTGTCTCGTCCTCGATCCCGAGGACAATGAGACTAACAGACCCAGTTCCGGCTGCCGTGAAGGTCAACACTGACCTACTGGCCGTCCTTCAAGCGTGATGCCTGCCCAACGACCACCGGCTGAACCCGTCTAATCTGTTTATCCGTTACATATATTTATATAGATATATCTTCCAAGGGTTTTTTTCTTCCTAGGACTTTTCCCACTGGGTTTTTCTCCTAGGGTTTTTTTCAACCCCTGAGAGTCAGCCGACTTTGGCTTAACATAGCACCCCATTCTATACGTTACATATTACTACGCTCGCTTGTTCAGTTTAATCTCAACCGCTGTATTTTGCTACTTATGTTGTCTATCGGTTGTTCTGTGTTTCCCTTGCTTCTATTAATGTAGAGCTGCTTTGAAACAATTACTAATTGTGAAAAGTGCTATATAAATAAAATTGAATTGAATTATTGCGAGAGAACAGAACTTTGTTTATTCGCATAATATTGGTTAATGAAAACATCATAAATTTTGCAATCGTTTGTTGACTTTGGGCAAATCTTTAAATAGAAACGCAGCTACTTTCTATGTTCAAAGGTATGGTAAACTTTTACGTTTACTTAGTATAGTAGTGTTTTTTACCTAAATTGTCTTGCTGGCCCCTCTTCCTCCTCCAGGAAGTGGTCGTTGACTCCTTTCTTCCAGCCAGCCAAATACTTTTCACCTTGTGACTGACAGCTGTGCGAGTGTTTTTCCCGCCCTCCCCCTTGAGTCGCGTCAGTGGGAGAGATAATGTAGATCTTTGAGGGGTCAATGGAGCCGGAGTTCTTAGAACAGCGTTCAGATGGGCTTCCAGAATGACGAGAACCACTGGGACAGCAACGGAGAATCATTGTGTTACAAACACAAAACGAACATCCAACATCCGATTTAGAAACTGATTCATCTTGAATGGGTCACCAAAAGTAGGCTCAAGCAGTTCATCTTGGTGTAAT
Source organism: Misgurnus anguillicaudatus (assembly GCF_027580225.2). Taxonomy (NCBI): domain Eukaryota; kingdom Metazoa; phylum Chordata; class Actinopteri; order Cypriniformes; family Cobitidae; genus Misgurnus; species Misgurnus anguillicaudatus. The sequence goes on along the minus strand of NC_073350.2, from coordinate 25,916,213 downwards.
ATGATGCCTACCATAGCAAGCACTACAAATGCTCAAGGCAAGAACATAAGAAGAGTCAACACACAGCTGAAACAACATCAACAACAGCAAAGATGTCTGCATCCAAAGCCTTCTGAACTTCCAACTAGCCCCTATTATGTTGTTGGCTCACCCTACAGAGCAGGAATGGCAGTGGAAAACGCTTTGGGCTGATGATATGCTGTTTTGGCTGCTTGTGTCTCATTGCCTCAGCTTTACTAAATCAAATGATGGGTTGTTTTAACCTTAGCAAGTTCTCCATCCGCATCCATCTGTATTCAGTAATTCTAAATAAGCTTTTTTCTGAAACCTAAAACTAAATCCTAACTCTGACTGAAGCAGTTCCACACAGATAAGAAATGCCGTTTGATCATCTTCTGAACATCACGGGCCAAAACAAAAATCAAATAAGCTTTTATAAGGCTCCCATTGTTTTGGCTTTAGGCAAGTGAATCAAAAGTTGTCAGAAATAATACCCATCCATTCTCTTGATTATATTTGGAACTTAACGTGTTTTTGCAATGCGAGTTTCAAAACGGAAAAAGCAAGGCTAGCTTTAAGATGTGGAAAGCTACATTCTGCCAAAATTGAATAAAAAGCACAAGATGAATAATCAGCCTTAAGGAAGATGAGCATAATTGGGCAAGCCATGGGATTTGACCCCATTGTGATGCATTTACATCAGATGCATTCTAGCATTCAAAACTGAGTGCAATGGCATGGAACAAAACACAGGGGGATTGAGACACACCTTTAAAAGTCTGACTATTTTTAACCTGACACAAATGGGTCTGAAAATGCAACATTCAAAATGCAATAAGCAAAAAATCTATCGGAACAAGCTTTTTGATGAGTTAAGTGAGCACACTATGATTAACCCTCATAGCCTAGATTTCCCTGTTTACATTAGCGTTCCGTGGGGGTCAAAATTACCCCAGAAATTGAAAGAGTAATTACAAAAAATATATAATTTTTTAATGATACAAGTAATACATCATTTTTTGTTTACTTCCCATCTATACATTAATGCTGTGTTTTGGGAGATATGAAGTACTTTTGTACCTGTTTACCACTAAATTTCTCAACTACACCATTAGCTTGCATGTAAAATATCGCATTTTTATTAAAAATTAACATAAATTATGATCGAAATTTGATTTAAATAGTTTCTAGATATTGATCTTGATGTTATGTGTTGAATTCAGCCATCTGCTGGTTAGAAAAAAACATTTTAAAAAATTACAGTTTAGGAAATAAATCATTTCGCCAGCAGTGGCCCATAGGGACCCATTTATTTCACTGGATGTGGCCAACTGCTCACATCACTACTTTAGAAATAGATTTTGTGAATTTATGTATATATAAACATTAGAAAGGACATTAAACATACATTTTATTTCAAATATTACTTTTTTTGTAGTTTTTGTTGCATTTGGAAATGTCTATTTTTACAAAATGCCACAGAAATTTGACTGAATGCAAGTGTGTGTGTGTGTGTGTGTGTGTGTGTGTGTGCGCATGCATGTGTGTGTACGCGCCTGTGTGTGTGTGTGTGTGTGCACGCACCTGTGTAACCATTAGAGCCCACCAATTTACATCTTCGTTTTGCATCTGTGGTTGTTTTTTTGCCAAATTGTATAAAAAAATGCTCTCTAGACTGTAGCATACATTTGTGTGTGTGTGTGTGTGAGATTGAGCATGTTTTTTTTTTATATTGCATTTGTGCTCTACTACCAGGCCTTCTTTTTTTGTGTTGAAATTTTGTTATTTATTCTCGATACATTGATTTTTTGACAAATAAAAAGCAAAAAATGATTTTTTTGTGCATTTTCCATTCATTTTCAATTAGGGTCATTTTGACCACAAGGGCCTCTTTTGGTAATTTTTTTACACATCTTCAGAACGAACAAATCAAGCCCAGTTTTTTATATGAATATTGAAAGATAATCTAGAAAAGTCACAAAATCTTATTCCACTGAGATGGAGGGAACCATTTTTTTAACTTTAGAAAAGTGGCTTGGGGTAATTTTGATTACAAGGTTCTTATAAGGGTTAAAACATCTGCAATTAAAAAAAATCTAAACATAAATATCCAAATTTCTACTTTTTCTTAAAATGCTTTTGCTTTCCATCTCTCACTTCATCTCTCTTACCTAGAAAGCGAGGATATCTCACTCAGATCTCCTGTGCTGCCGTCGGTGGTGTGTCCGGTGGGCGTAGCAGGAACGTACCCTTGAGACAGAAACATCTTTGCCCTTTCCTCTTCCGTCTCACCCTCCTCTGGGTACTCCAGAGTCCATGGGAGTCCCGTGTCAACCCTCATGACCATCCGTGATGGTCCCACCCCACTCAGCGGCAAGGGAGGTGCGGGAGGGGGCATGCAGGGCGCCGTATCTATCCCACTATCCGTAGACGCTCCTTTTATGTAGGTAAGACCCAGAGACTCAGGATCCATTGGGTCTCCAGAGCCGAAATGTTTGTCGTCGCTGCCGCTGGAAGCGTTGCTGGAGAGGGTGTTGTTACTGGAGTGACTGGAACAATGACTGTGACAGCTCTTCTCACGGGTCTGAAAATTACAGTTGACTGGTTATAATGGTGACATATATACAGTTTACTGTACATGATGATAGACTTTTCTTTTGTGATGAAGAGCCTTCATACACAGAAAAACATTTAAAACTTGACATTTCACATTTGAGGAACATTACTGCTTTCTGAGCAAACTTATACATTTGAAATAAAAGGCAGGCAAATTATTTCATCATAATAAAACATTATTGTTTACGGTCAAAATACAGCTAACAAATATGGATGGAGCCATGAAGCATTGACGTGCATTTATCCATTTAGCAAAAACAGCCACAGACAGATGAACCAGCTGCACCATTAGCACCTACTGTAACCAATCTCATGGAAAATGAATAATTGATTATTCTGTTAAATTGCATCGTCTAAATTTAAGCCCCTTCAAATAAATGGAAAGTGGATGATTTTTAAACTTTAATGCATGGCTTGTTTTGGAAGGTCTGCAAGCGCCCACCATTTCTAGCTGGATAAAAGCCTCAGGCTTAAGCAAGGATGGTCGATAAACCATCACAAAAATTTGTGAGTTCAGAGTAATAAAACAACCAGTTTACTGGAAAAGTTAGTAACATGAGATAAACACGACCCATTACATCACATCTTTGCATCAACATCAGCCTACAAGCACAACGGGCAAGGTGACCTTTTCTGGCTTAGATATATCAGGTGGATTTTCACATAAGTTCCTAATGCTTAAAACGCTCTCGCTATCACCGAGTGCACGGTCCATCAGCATGTCATTCTGTAACCGAGACCGTCTTCCTCATTCTTACGTCAATTCCTACAGGGTTCACATGTCTAGATGTGGCACCATGGGCCATCTGCCATAGATGTCAACCCCTCTTTGAACCACACCCGTAACCTCTCTCTTAGACAACCCACCCCAAGTGAAATGTGGCACGTTTGCAGCGTTGCCAACTACACGTTCCTGACTAATAAGGTCATTGCAGTCATCAGCCACATATAAACATGTAAACAGTTGCACGCACATGCATGCAAGCATATAACATATGCCATGGTTCAAGTACAGTATGATGGTGTTAGTTTCCTGGTCAGTCTGTAAAGCCATGATAGCGCACTTAAAAATAAAATTCTGTTATTGTTTCTCGCCCTCATGTCGTTCCAGACATGTCTGACTTTGAAACACAAAAGAAACATTTTTAAGAATGTTGCTGATCTTTCTTCCATAGAATGACAGTGAATGGAGACTAAAGCTGTCATTCACTAACATTCTCTCTAATGTCTCCTGTTGTCTTCCATGGATGAAAGAAAACCATGCAGGTTTGAAACAAAATAAGGGTGAGTTAACAATTGCAAAAATTTTATTTTGTTGCTTTACAGACTGACCTTGAAATGATCCGCATCTGGCCTTTGAAAAGCTATCAATTAATAATAAAGCATGTAGAAAAAGATCACATCAACTTACTCTGTGGATTTTACCAGGTGAGTCTTTCGCACCTTGTCTCGACAGACCTTTGTTTAGGATCTTGGTGGACGGGATGTGCCACTTTGCCTCTGGAACACAAGGTGACCCTGGAAATCATAGGTGTGATGTTATAGGACATCAATGCATTTGGTTAAGTCTGTAAAACACTAGGGCACTTACTTACTACAAGCAATTTAGTCAAATTAAGTGGGTTACCGTACTTTCCGGACTATAAGCCGCATCGGAGTATAAGCGGTATTATAAAAAAATGCATCATTAAGATGAAATAACATACATAAGTCACGGTGGACCATACGTCGTATTTATTTAGAAAATTATTATTTCACAAAATCCAAGCCGAAGAACAGACATTTAATCTGGAAAGGCAAGTTATTCAACTAACAATAGAAGACAGAACAGCAGGCTGAATAGATGTTTGCACGTTAAAGTAATATTATCAGTTATTTAAACGATAAACCATAGCATACAGAACTTACCTGGAAGGTTCAATAGGCTAAATTAACCAAACAAGCCAACTAGCGTGAAGTTCGCATACTCTTCATTCCACGTTACTCAATCCATTGAATTAAATAAATACAGAAGCAGCATATGGCGGACTCTCGCGGCTGTAGATGGTAATGTTGTCTCTTGCCTCATAAATGTCAAAATTAATTCATACTGACTTACAGGCGCACCTGACTATAAGACTTAAAAACGCAGCTTATAGACGGTTTCATCGGACGCAAATGCGTTGAGGCGATACACGTCTGGATCCCAACTTTACTTCCGGTTTCGTTTTTTTAAATGGTCTGACTAGTTGCTAAACTGATCTCTTGAACAAATGCCTCGTCGAAAATAACAAATGTTTTGGTTTCCTAGCTAATCTATGTGTTGTTTTTTGCTTGTTATATAAATAAACTACGTTTAAAGAACTTTGCTGTTATTTATTCTTAGCAGAGTTTACGTGCGGAAGTTAGGTGCGGACCACGACATCCACTTGTTTATGTTGTTACTGCTGACACCATCTATAGACCGAAAAATACGGTAGTCGTTTACGTTCAATACGACATCTGCACTGACAAAATATGCACCCCAGCTGTCACTGGGGCAGTACTTTAAAATACTAATATGTACCTCTGAAGCACTAATATGAATTCTTTAGGTGCAAAGATGCACTTTTTAAAAGGGTACTCCTACAGTAACAGATGGGGTACATATTTCGAAAAATTTTTCTGACAAGAGTGAGGTGTAAACAAAAACTGAATGAGTTATTCTGTACCAGCAGACCGTGCTCTCTCCAGCTTGGGTTCTCGGTCTTCCTTATCTTCTGGCTGGTCTTGAAGAGCGGGTGACTGTGATCTATGAAAAATGTTTGGTTGTAGAAAGGTCAGTGGCATCAATTCAACAATTTTGCGTAGTTAGGAAGGTGTTAAACAATCCTGCATTGTTGGGATGGGGTTGGGTGGCTACAAGACTCCACTATTCTTTCTGTGAATGAACAGCTGATCGTCACAAAACTGGTCATGAAAGACGATCTCATACCAAAGATGACAGAAAACAGGAGCCAGAACAACACTCCAGTATCATTTTACTTCTCTATTGCACCTAATTCTGTCTGCATTAAAGATTTGCACCGAATCTCTTATAATTAGCCTCTGCAAGGCACGTTGGCGTCTGAGCTACACGGCTGCTGCGAGGAGAATCTCATTACCCATCATAACTGGCTTTCTGGGCCCATGTGCCGCAGGGCCCCGGGTCACTGGAGGTCGACTGGTTACTGGGAGAGCTGCAGTAATGCTGGCCAGGATTTCCAGACGGACTCTGAACCATCTCGAAGTCCTGCAATACCCTGAAATAAGCAAACAAAAGGAAGAAGCTCATTAATCAAAGAGAGGCTCCAGCCAAACCCGAAACAACGACCAGAGCGATACTCATTCATATTACCGCCCAGAGGGAGGAAACACTGTCAAAAAATATGAGGGAGCGGATACTATTCATAGCAGGGTCCGAGTCTCCAGGGCTCGGTGCGTATGTGGGCTCCAGAGAGGTGGGGGGGTAAGGGAAATACAGAAGGAATTGATGTGCAACATGGATCCCCGCGGAGCAGGGGAGGAGACGACAAGCTGGGTTAGGAGGCCACAAAGGTGTGTGTGTGTGTTTCAGACAAGGTGAAGAGACTAGTATGCAACACGCAGTGACTCAAGTACAAAAGAAGACATGCTATCTCCTAATTTTACAGGCTCACAATTTTGCAGCGCTGGAAAATCAAGTTTCCAATTAGCTTACTATGAAAGGCGTCTCCTGAGAAATCCGAAAACTAGTCAATGACACGCCAGATTCGGACACTGTGCAGTTTTCTGTTTTTTCTAATCCTTAGGGTGATGTGTCATTCTTAATGGTGTCTATGTGCACTCATTTGGATTTCCCCTTCCAGACAAATGTACTGAACAGTATATGTCAGCTGAGATGTGTCAGGATAATTACTGGTATGAATCATTATTTCTTATAGTTCCTGCTGCTGTGCTGTTCACACTCATCTGCAGCTCGGCGCAGATGAAAACCAGGTGTTGCTTTCGTTACCTGTCCTGACACATTCACATCAGCTGGCAAACACAACCTAACAACGGACGACACTCACGAAAAACACTGTACTATTGGATCTCTTGACATACGGACGAGGTTTAGTTCCCAGGCTTCCCGTCAGATCAAAGCTAATAACATAGATGTGTTTGCTTTAACTGTCCATACAAATAGATTTTCTGATCAGTCACACGTAAATCTGACTGATGAGGACCTATTCTGCTCAATATAAAGCATAGCCTTACTAAGCCTAGAGATAGTATTGACATCTTTATAATGAGATCAATGCATTGAAACACATACAGCTAAGCATGTGCACATGGAAGCACACAGACAGCTAAGCAAGCATGACCCACCACTGTAATACAGATCAATGCAATGAAGGGATCAATTACACAAGCCAAATTAATCCGCTCTATGGGAATCACCTCTGTGTGAACTTCACCACACTTCCCACATATCTTTCTACATGCAGTATCTCTCTTCACACAAGAGTAAGAGGTCATGATGTACTAAACTCATCCATTGTCATCATAATATGTTTGAAAGAGCAGATGCTATGCTTTAAGTCAGTCTTTGATTAAAAAAAAGCATCCCAAGAGCTCCAAAACAACCTGGTAAGATCATCACCACATATTTAGGACAGGGGAGCTGTTTTTCCTAAGTTACTTGACCAGAATAAATCAGCCTGGATCAGAATCAAGACGAATATGCTGGTCTAGCTGATATTTTGCATATAATGGTCTCTTACCTGGAGCCATCCTGGTACTTCTTATCGAAAGAGGTGCTGCGGGAGATGGCAGCCTGGGCGTAGTGGAACATCTGTTGGCTCGGGGAGGGTCGATCTGGACCCTGAGTGGGAGAAACACGAGAAAGCGGCAGTGCCTGGGGAACATGAGTCATCCGATGCCAACCGGGCCCAGTACCAAGCGTCTTGTACTCCATGATGGGGACCCGATACATCTCTGAAGCACCTCTGCAGAACACAGAGAAGATAAAAGAGAAAATGTCCATTACTAGCCATTAACTAGCCAGGTTTTATGCAAAACTGCCTTTCTCCACCTAAAGCAGTGTTTCTCCAACTTTTCTGCCATTTCTGCCACTTTGGAGGTAGGGAAGGATTCCAAGCCCCACCTGTCCCCAATCGCCCCAACAAAATGGTAATGAACTAGACTTTAAGTGTAACTGTTGAAATGTATTTAATCACATCATATTTTAAAACATAACAGAACTGAACACTTTCAATAGAGAAAATAAATGTGCAAATCTATTATCACTTAGTTTGCATGCAATAAGACTTTGTTTCTAAGTAAATAATAATAATGCAACTGTTTTCATTTTGTTTCTGACAAGAGTCATAATACTTTCTTTTTCGGCTGACTTTTTGGTTGATTAGGTCCATTGTCTGTCTTGGTTTTCTCTGCTGGTGCCGAATCTCCGGTTTTGTGTCACAAACTCATCCATTATTAGCAAATTATTATTATCCATTATTATTAATAAATAAAGGAATTAATAAAGATGAGCACAAAAAATTACCAAATTTCCTCCCATTTGTCATGTCCCACTTGTAATATTCCTATTCCCCACCAGTGGGGACCGCCCCACACTTTGACAAAAGTTGATCTAAAAAAAACACTTTTCTTCCTGCATTGTGTTTTAATGGTTAGATTAAAAAATCATCCCTGATGTAAAAAAGCTGTGTAGTGGGAAAAGTAGCTTGTCTAACCATGTGACAAAAACAAACCCAATGTAACTCAATCCAGGTGGTCAAGCTGGTTTTTAAAATGTGGTGGCTGGTTGACCAGTGACCACATATTAGACATAACCAAATGATCCCATATACATAGACTAGCAACCATAATGTGGGTTTGTGTTTATCGAGCACCAACCTGTTTATCTGCATTTAGATAAAACTGGCATTGTAATTAACTACCCAACAACATATTTAATTATCGAAAGGTCGGTTTTAAACCGCCTCTGGTGAGTAATCACATCACTATTATAGATAAACCAGATTTTCAGTTACATTAGCGACTGCGTTTCTATATAGTTAATTAGCCTTGAAATGGCTGGGAGGTTAAAAAAAGCATTGTGGGGGCAGAATGTTACTTCCGAAAGAATGAAGATTTTCACGGTAGACAAATTACAGGTCAAAGACCCCCGGCAGCGACATTACGGTCTTCATGCTTCTGAGCTCATATATATTATAAATGTTTAGATATTTAAAATCGTTAAACAAGCTATTAATTTTACTTTTTTAAGCTAGCAATTTGCAATGTCATCCCTTAATACTGAATGTTAAAGTAAAATTGGCTGCATTAATTTGATTATAAATCACTGCCAGGGTGTTTCGGGCAAGAGAAGAGAAAAGACATCCGCAAACGAGTTGACAAATTGTATCAGACAAATGATGTATGACATTTTGCAGTAATTATGCACATACAGGTTGTGAATGCGTGTGAGAGCGATAGTGAGATAACAAGAAAGAAACCAAAAGAATCGACATAAATCGAACACAAGGCTGGCCCACGTCGCTGGGATTCATTGATGGTTAATGATGTGTTTCCAATCTGATCCTCTCTGCCTCAAGCACACAAGCACGCACTTCCGAAACAAGAACCTCTGGTGATCTTCTCGAATAAAGAGCTGGATGAGATGAGAGCTCTTCAGTGAGCATCTCACAGACTTCACAATAAGATACAGTACTTAAAAAATACTTGTATGAAGAATATCACACTCCTAGACTCTCACACATAAATTCATGTAACTGAGAACTACTAACAAAATCCCTACAAATGAAAAAAAATCCTACTAAAAACCACAGCAATACGAAGTGTGCACACACTTTCAGACAACTTGTACAGTAGTTTAATTTTTGAGAATCATAATAGCATATGTAAAACTTTTTCCTGTGACAGTAATTTCTTTAAGCTTTAAAACTGCTGGAATGTTACTCTACACGCTTGCCTATTTAGTATACGATGATTTATGAAAATGCAAATGAGTCCCTGGCTCCACTATTTAGCACCACCTTGGAACCTAGATATATATGTAAATAGATGCTACATTGAGTAGTGCATACGTGAAGTTTCACACAATGCATACATGAACTAATTTTTTAGCGCTGATGTTAACAGGTTAAGTGTGAGCATCACAGAAATAGAGCTAAAGCAGCAGTGCTGCAATCGTTTTAGTGGCGAGTCTATGCAGCATCCATCCATAAAATCTATGGCTCCAAGTACTGATTCACTCGTTGAACTGTGTTGATGTGATTGGTTATATGTTTGTGACATAGGAAACCAATGCGATTTTAAACTGTCTTTGGAAAACTTTTTTTTTTGAGAAAGTAGGGGTTAGTTGTAACACGACCGTTTACATTGTTGCACAGGGTTGAGCAATTTGTTTTTCCCGTAATGTTTTCACGCTGTCGAAAGACGGTCTCCCGCAAATTTATTGGAAGATATAATATTTTTCCATAGAGTTATTGATGAAAGAGTGTTTTGTAGGCATGTAAGTACATTTTTTATCATACGTTTTTCGGTTTCTGAGTTGGGTGTGTAAGATACCAAAACCAATGTAATGTCATATTAATCAGTGTCTTCTTGACTAAAACATAGCACCATTTTGAAATATGTCTGCAGCTCTTAGCTCCTTTTTGGAAGGCTTGAAAATATTTTCGCCCAGCGGGGTTAGTTGTAACGGTGTGTTATAACTAACCCCTCAACACTAACGATATGAAAACAGCTAACGTTAACTTAATTCTTTCCGTTGTTTTAAATAGGCTACACACAAATGATTGTTAACGTATGACGTAAAATTTTATTAACGTAATTAACTACCTTCCGGTAGCGCCGCCATCTTAGACTCAGGAGAGAGTATTAGCGTAGTGTACGCACTTTTCTTAGTGACGTATGACAAATTCGGAGGGGGGGGGGGGGACAGAGCAGCAGCAGAGAAACCTCTGTACGCTGCGTAAGCTCTCATCCTGAATGCGGATGAGACTAAGATGGCGGCGCTACCGGAAGGTAGTTAATTACGTTAATAAAATTTAAAATATGGATATTTCTACAACAACACCGCACGGATTACCCTCAGAAGACCTTTGTTTATCATCCTGGAGCCGTTTGGATTTAATTTGTGAAGGATGGACGCACTTTTTTTGGACTTGAAGGTCGGGACTATGGCTGGACCCCGTAATATTACATTTAATCAACTGAAAGATCTAAAATATTTTCTAAAATATCCGAAAATGTGTTTGTCTGAAAAACGATGGACATATGCAACTCGGACAGCTTGGGGGTGAGTAAATCATGGGTTTAATATCGTTTTTGGCCGAACTATCCCTTTAAAACACCACATGACATTTAAACAAAAATAAAAACTTGATTTTCACCACAGGGGGACTTTAAAACTGATTTTATGGCTCTCAATTAAAGCTTGGGTCCATCGTTCACTGTTTGGTGATATCGCTTTCACTTGTTTGATAAATCTCAAGACAGATAGTTTAAGAAAGTAATAGCACACCTTTGCCTGACAAGTCACATGATTTAAACAAACACTCACTGAAGCTATTGTTTACTGACCTTCAACTGAAATATTATTGCAAAACTATTTGCCCCGGTGCAATATCAGCAGAGTAACTAAATACAACCCTGACTTGTCCAGGCATGTTTCTGTTAAATACAGCCTTCTAGAAACGACTTGCCCTGAGATACAGAGCTATACAGCACTTTAAATCATTCAGTGCAAGCGATCCTATAAGTTCTTGTTTACAAAGGGCACAGAGTGCTCGAGATCTCTGGCATGATGCCTTACAGGGCTAGATACAAGTCAATCCAGTTATTGACAGTTCACTTTAATCTCTGCCCTCAGATGTTTTCACTAAGCCCTTGGATCTTCTGAAATGAACAAACAGAACATGACGCTCATGTTTGATGAAGTTCAACTGGGACACATACATTTGTAGGCCTGTTTCTGTAAGTGGTTTTCACAGTGGCTCAGAAAACCATGAGTGGTCTATAGTCATATCATTCACAGATTATGCCGAGAGGATTAATCTTCTCCTCAGGAGGTGACCTCAGAAGAGAAACTGGTACAGCCCATCTGTCCATAAACCAAGATTTAATTTCTAGGACTGTATTTGTAAAATGTAACCAGGACAGAAAAACAGATTATGTTTATATAATATGTCTATATAAAAAAGCTTGGTGGTACCTCATTTGCGCTAAGTAGTCTGTAACCCTAGCCTGGTAATACCATCCTCTGCTATTTTGCTTCGCTTCATAGACAGAGTCTGGCTGGGCATAATTGACAATCGTTTTCCTTCTCGTGGGAGGGGCTTGTCTGAAGTTTAAAATCATTGGTCTAAACGTAAGCCAATCACACATAACATTTGGATATGATGTGCTTTATGCGCCGGATCAGCCGCATCGAATCTCTGCTGTAAAATACACGTATGATGTGAAAACAAACCCATCGAGCGAAATACCAGAGTTAACATGGCTATGAACGACTTTTGCAGATTATGTAAAGTAAATCGGGCCAGAGCTAGTTGAACACTATCCTTACGGTGGCTTTCCACTCACGTCTAACGGGAGGAAAGCCCCTCTCTCTTCTCAAACTCTTCCACCAGACAACCATAACCATATGTAAATTAAATCTCCCTACCTTATTTTCTGGTTAATCAGGAATGTCACCAAAGAATGCTTGCCCACGCGTCCTCCACCATTAACTGTGAACAATATAATTCCCTTCCATGATTTCTCGATCGTTGTGCACGTCAAGCTGTGCTGCACACAGTTTCTCGCTGACGATCGGTAAAGTTGATAAATTAAACTTTTCCAAAAACTTGTCGGGAGTAAGGCAACAACATACTCTCCATTCAAATGTTTAACAAACACTTTTCTTGTTCGGGTTTAAGTTGGCAAGTGCCGGTTCTCCACAACAGAGCTGTCTGTAGGCTTGTTCGACTTCATGCGGCGCCGCAAGAACCTTCAGCCGGATGACGTCAAAGTACCGCGAGAGCGATTTGCGAACTCATACGGAGGAATCTCCTTTAAGTCGCTCTCGCGGTGCTTTGACGTCATCCGGCTGGGGGTTCTTGCGGCGCCGCATGAAGTCGAACACACCTTGTGTCTCCATGTCCACAACAGACTACAACCGTGATTCGGCGTTTAGCGTCTACGTCACGGCTCTCAGCCCGCCCTCTGTTCGTTGATTGGACGGTCGTTTTGAGACCGGTGGAAAACGGTTTGAATGGGAGGTATCTCAGACTGAGTACAGAAGCGTAATGAAATTTAGCGGAAGTACGAAGTCTGACGTAGTCAGGCTACTGTAACCCATCTGGTAATGTAAATGTTTATTTTATATTTAACTTCATTTTACACTGTCAATTGGATCAAAACATTTAATAAAATAATAATAAAAATCTTTGAAGTCAAAAATTAACTAAAGAATGACAAAATAGAAACCATACCTCCTAGGGGTGCCATCCTCATGTGCTTGTAAGACCACCACTGTGACAGGGGTGGAGGTTCGCAGAAGGTCGATCATCTGTTCATGAGACAGTGTCCCGACAGCAACTCTGCAGATCTCCACTAATCGGCAACCTGGGCGAAGTCCCGCCTGCCAGGCGAACCCAAAAGGCTCCACGTCCGCAACGACGCCCTCAAAGTTCACATGGAAACCCAGCTGACCCAGGGCGTTTCTGCGCAGGGTCATCTCTATTGACTCGCAGCCTCTTGTGACCAACTAAGGAGATGATGAGTATTGGTTAAACAGATGCACGGTTCATTATTAGTCTTTAACTATCTGAAACAGCTTTAAAGGGATAGTTTACCCAAAAATGAAAAATAATGTCATTAATGACTTACTCTCATGTCGTTCCAAACTCGTAAGACCTCCGTTCATCTTCAGAACACAGTTTAAGATGTTTTAGATTTAGTCCGAGAGCTTGTTGACCCTTCACTGAAAATCTGCATACGGTATACTGGCCATGTCCAGAAAGTTAATAAAAACACCATCAAAGTAGTCCATGTGACATCAGTGGGTCAGTTAGATTGTGTTGAAGCATCAAAAATACATTTTAGTCCAAAAATAACAAAAATTACGCCCTTATTCAGCATTGTCTTCTCTTCCGAGTCTGTTGTGAAGCGCATGCGCGAAACTAAAGTCACGTAACTGCAGTGACGCGGATGACGTATGACGCGGCTGACGTGTTATCTGGTGCGCCCCAGCTGTTTTTTTTTGTGCGCCTGGGCTTCGTTTACAGTCTAAGGAAGAAAAAAAACTTCACAAACATGTCTGAGGATAACACGTCATCTGCATCACTGCAGTCACGTGACTTTAGTTTCGCGCATGCGCTTCACAACAGACTCGGAAGAGAAGACAATGCTGAATAAGGGCGTAATTTTTGTTATTTTTGGACTAAAATGTATTTTTGATGCTTCAACACAATCTAACTGACCCACTGATGTCACATGGACTACTTTGATGATGTTTTTATTAACTTTCTGGACATGGCCAGTATACCGTATGCAGATTTTCAGTGAAGGGTCAACAAGCTCTCGGACTAAATCTAAAACATCTTAAACTGTGTTCTGAAGATGAACGGAGGTCTTACGAGTTTGGAACGACATGAGAGGAACATAGTCTCGCAAATGCGCTTCACAACAGACGCAGAAGAGAAGACAATGCTGAATAAAGTCATAATTTTTGTTATTTTTGGACCAAAATTTATTTTCGATGCTTCAATACATTTAAATTGACCCACTGATGTCACATGGACTACTTTGATGATGTTTTTATTAACTTTCTGGACATGGACAGTAAACCGAACATAGATTTTCAATGAAGGGTCAACAAGCTCTCGGACTAAATATAAAACATCTTAAACTGTGTTCCGAAGATGAACGGAGGTCTTACGAGTTTGAAACCACGTGAGGGTAAGTCATTAATGACATTATTTTCATTTTTGGGTGAACTATCCCTTTAAGAATCAAATGTTTAAAGGGACATATCATGAAAATCTGAGTGCTACTGTAAGTGCTATAATTGGGTCCCCAGTGCTTCTATCAACCTAGAAAATGTAAAAAAAACAGTAACTTAGTTTTGGTAAAACATTCGCTGAAGCATGTGAAATAAGGTCATTAAAAATTAAGCTCCCCTTGTGATGTTAGTAGGGGATCTTATAATAATACCGCCCCTTAATCTGCACTATACAACCACGGCACTGCCATTTAGTGTAGAGATCAAATCATTTGCATTTAAAAGGACACACCCAAAAAACGGCACATTTTTGCTCACACCTACAAAGTAGGACTTTAACATGCTATAATAAATAATCCATATGGTATTTTGAGCTAGAACTTCACATACATACTCTGGGGACAGATTTATTTGACATTTTAAAGTCTTGTGAAATGTCCCCTTTAAAATGTACCTTTTAATTTAAAGTGGCTTACAATCTATATATTCCTTTTATCAGTACATAAGGTTTTTTGCGCATCTGCAGGTATGCAAGACCGCTGACGGCCTAATATGTCAAGCCTCGGCTGGTCTCCGAAGGGTGAAATTAACTGATGTCAAATCAATATAGGAAGGCTCAACTCAACAGACTGGTGGTCTCATAAATAACACAAAGATACCAGCAGATTTGTAACAGATTCTACCACAGATTCCCATACACTGAACATGACACCAAAAACGAACTCATGTTTCATATATGAGTTGAGGCCTTCTGCACGCACCCCCTCCCCTATTGTAAAACAAAGTTTTGGGAGAAACCACGGGTAAGGCGATCTTACTTTGCAAAGCTACTAAAAGCTCAAAGGCATCATTCTTAGCACCTTAAGCAAAACAAAAGGCCTTTATGGGTTTAAGGTGGTTAAAAAGAAATATAATCTTGTTTTTTAACATTTTAATGATCTGTTATTCAACAACTGACAGTACCAATAAAGCTATTTGAAACCATGTTACCTAATAAAAAAGGCATCCTTGAAATATTTATCAACCACACCTGTATACTGTTATTAAAATGGCTTTCGTGTACCTTGACGCCTTTTACCTTGAAGATTTCGCATGAAAACAATCAACAACTGTAACCTGTAAAATCTAACTACAGTCTACTGCACAAATGCTATGATGGCAACAGCAAACCATACGATGCAATAAACAACATTTAAAAGGTGTTTATAAGATATTTTATGTGTTACAGTGTCACAGACTAAACCGGCCATACATGCTAACTGCATCCATCACAGCAGTCCATAGTAATACCTTCAAACAGCATGTACACTCATTAAAACCCCTACAAAACTGTACAGAGCTAGTCTAACAGTCTGGATCAACTGAGAATGGCTTGTGGAAATAAGGAAGAGTTTAAAGGGACATTCCACTTTTTTTTTTAAATAAACTAATTTTCCAGCTCCCCCAGAGTTAAACATTTGATTTTTACCGTTTTGGAATCCATTTAGCTGATCTCCGGGTCTGGCGCTAACACTTTTAGCATAGCTTAGCAGAATCCATTGAATCTGATTAGACCATTAGCATCAGATTTTTACTTTTACGCCAGTATAGTTTCTAGCCATATAGGACAAGAAAATCACAACTTTTAATTTTCTGTCGGTCTTAGTACTTCAGAAGAGTCAAGTTTTAAAAAGGAAAAATATCAAAACTCTTTGGTTATTTTTTAGCGCGATGCTAATGGTCTAATCTGATTCAATGGATTGTGCTAAGCTATGCTAAAAGTGCTAGCGCCAGACCCGGAGATCAGCTGAATGGATTCCAAAAAGGTAAAAATCAAATATTTAACTCTAGGGGAGCTGGAAAATGAGCATATTTTCAATATGTCCCTTTAAGGTGACAGTGAGGTTGCAGAGTCTTAAGAGATGAAATAAAAACTTTGTTCTTTCTTTTGTTAAATTATTAATTTATTTAAACAAAAGTAAATCTTTTAAAGTGTAGACTAAAAAGGTAAACTAAGGTAATCTGCTCTAACATGATCTTTTTTACCTTTCTAATGCTAATCCAGCGACCCTTAAGCCCCTAAGATTGCAGCTGCAGATACTCCAAAGAGAAATGTGATCCTGTATACCAATACCGACTGCTTAAGTGCAGATAAAGTCAAGCTTGATCTAAGCTTCAGCTTAAAGTAAACTTGAGCTTATCTTTTACATACCTCTAATCGCTGCGTGACCTCTCGAACTTCCTCTGGGCATCCGTCCTGCACGGAAAACACCACGCATTCGCCACGCTCGTAAAACAGCTTCACTCTGCCCGCCATGGAAGAAGAGCTCCAGCCAATCACGTCCCTGCAATAACAGTTGAACACCACTTCCTTGGACGCTTCCTCGATAAGCACCACAAACTCTCGAGAGACAGCCAGTAAACAACCGATATCGGTGGACTGGCTGTTGTCCCGGGCAACCACCGACCACGTGATGGCACCCGTGCTGTTCAGATGAGCGTTGATCCTCGGCCGGCTGCGTTCTTTCTTTTTGGCGCCGATGGTGATGAAGCTGAACTTTGCTCCTGAGGCGTCCACTGGCGTGGCGCCGGTAAAGTTCTCGGCCAGGTCTTTGAGATATTCCTGGCGGGTACGGGTCGCCATGGCACGGAACTTCTCGGACTTGTGCGCCGAGTTTTCTCCGTTGATAACCTTAGCCAAAAGGAAGTCCCGAAAGACGGCAGACTTCGGGAACATTACTCCTTTGGGGATGGAAGGACCAAACGCAGGCACATCTTTGGATCTGGCAACTGCAACACTATTGGATCATAAACGAATAGGATTAAATTAGTGCCGTTTTTAGTAATGCACCAAACACAAATACAAATGTTTTTCCATGGACCACAAAGTAAAGCTTTTTAAGAATTGACACACAGCTCTTGCCACACAAAAATAGTTGAAGGTTAAGCTTTAACCTGTCAAGACAACAACATAAGGGTGTGTAAATAATGGCATATATTTCATAAAAAAACTATTTTAAAAACCTCTCTAGATCTTTTCCACACAGATAGATGTTTGACACCTGCCAATGCATTTGGCAGTTTTTCAGTTTGACTTTAAACTTAGACATTGATTCTGAAATCCGACCACAGCAGTTTCACACTGATGTGCTGCTCAGAAGATGAAACGGGCAATTTTCCTTTGAGATAGCTCCCAAGCTCCCTCGGCATCTCTGCAACGTTACGCTGAACAAGCTTAAGAGTTGCACACAGAGTAAATAAGACTGGAAATTGAATTCCCTTCGATCTTATCCTTTAATCCTTTCTATCATTCGGAGAGGTCAACTCTGACTGTCACCAAGCTATTTGGAAAAGCATCTTTGTCTAGCATCCTCAAGATGAAATCTTTGATTTAGCAAATTGGATTTAGTCAGAAAAAGCCGGTCGTCTTTCAGAGCATCAGTATTTAGTTAAGCAAAGAAACATGTAAGCCAAACCATCACGTCATGCGTCTTATATCATGCGTCTAAAACAAAATATGCCAGACTTAAAAAAAGTGCGGTATTTCATATGATTTCTTCAGATTAAGTGTTTATGTGTTCTTACCTGTAGCACACATGCTCTGTGCAGGGGTTGTGGACTTTGACGATGATGAAGATGTGCTGAAAGTGAGACCGTATGTTTTGGGGTGTGAAGGGAAGAGCCCCAGGTTCTTGGAAAATTATGGTGACAATGTCATTCCCAATATGCCTCTTCCTCATTAGCTAAATAAAGGGAAAATAGAGAAGAAACAAGTCATTTTGGAAACCAAAGCAGAAGGTCATACAACGAACTTGTGTGGCTTAAGTGTCATTTTCATTGTATGTAACTACGTAAGATGTCAATCAATTAACATCAGGGTTCCTACA
Organism: Misgurnus anguillicaudatus; assembly: GCF_027580225.2. Classification (NCBI taxonomy): domain Eukaryota; kingdom Metazoa; phylum Chordata; class Actinopteri; order Cypriniformes; family Cobitidae; genus Misgurnus; species Misgurnus anguillicaudatus. The sequence goes on along the minus strand of NC_073350.2, from coordinate 25,897,754 downwards.
CCTTAGTTAACTTCAAATTCAAGGACCTTTTAAGGACTTTCCAGGTCCAATACCCTCAAATTCAAGGACTAAATGTGGAGACACATTTCAAGTGAGAGCAAGGTTACACTGTGTTAACTTTTAAGACACATTGTTACAGTTCCCTTTCGAGGGAACTCGCGCTGCGTCACTGTGGTGACAGTTTGGGGACACTTCCAGGGGTAAGTGCATCTGAATGTGTATATCAAATTGAACCAATGGTGATGCTTAATGACAAAGACAGAGTGACATGAGAGCCGGGAAGTATATCGCTATCTGAAATATTGCCAAAGACGGCATTACAGGGACGCAGGAAGTATGGCAAGGGAGACACAGCGTCTCGTTCCCTTTTCAGGGAACAACAGTTACATATGTAACCTGATACGTTTTCATGTGTCAAACACAACTATGCAAAAAAGCATTTTAGTATGAATCAACATTCTCATACAGAAGATGTAAAGCAAACAGTTTAGCACGTGTGGTTAAAAGGCTAGAAATTTTAGGATATTATCCTACACTACACAGGGAATAATACGGATTTTTTTCCAGAAAACTTCTCGCATAAAATTGATTCAAGCACTTTCAATGACCTGTATCTATGTATGCATATTTTCAAAAACTTCCTAGGGCCTTGAATTATTTTCCCCAGATTCACAAACTTTTAAGGATTTCAAAGACCCGTGGGAACCCTGTAACATGTAAATGTAAAGGTTTAGCTTTAGTCTACTGTATATATCTTATGCTTATGTCGAGAAAGAGGAAATGTACTGAACCAAAAGACTAACACAATCTTCACCATTTTATGTTGCCAGATTATCCCTATCAGAACTGGATCCCAAGGAAAGAAAATGACAAATCCGGCAAATCAACCAAATGGGCTCCAACACTTCCCATTCTGTGAAAACAGCTTTCCTTAAAAAGCACACATCTCAATTTCTTGATCCGACTGAGCTCTGTCTAGGCGCAGGGATTTAAGGAAGTCATTGATGAAAAGCTGTTACGGTGGTAAATTAATCTGCCACAGACTCTATTAGGATTGTTCAGCCTATTGAAAAGTACAACGTAGAAAGGAAATAAATCTTTCAAATTTGCTTCACCAAATAAATTAGAACAGCCATTAAGATCTTAAATGCTTTAAAAACTCCACACTTCCTATTAATCATCCTTGATATGTCTTGCTAATTACTTAAGACACTGAATCTGTTCTTTGTCTGGGTAACAGGAAAAGGAGCGTTTTTTCGATAAGAAGGGGTATTCGAAAGGTTGCCATGACAACGTGCCTGCCCGCTCAAGTGTTTACAATTAGCAGGATGCAGGACAAATGGTCTGGGTTCTGTGAGGTCTGTAAAGAAGCACAGATCAAGACCAGGCACTTGAACAGAGAGCTGACGGGGGCTGAAAGAGTTCATAGTGCCTGTGAAGAGGACGAAGTAACTGATCACATGGATCTGAATCTCATTTGCACAGGTGCTCGTTGAAGTGTGCATAATTCAGCAATAATAGAAGTCTATCTTGGACTATGTTTTCGTGTTTATAACGACGAAATGATTTTGGGACCTAAGATGTTAAACTCTTAAAGAAACAGTACAGTTTAAAATAAAAATTTTGCAATCGTTACTCACTCTCGTAGTTCTGTGAAACATGTATTTATTAGCCAAATGAATTGAAACTCCATTAAAGAGGGTGAGTTAATGATGACACCATTGTTTTTCATCCGACTGAACTATCGCTTTAAGTGTCACAGAGTTCATTTAACTTGAACAAAAACAAGTCAGTAGGTGATATGTCAAACTCACTTGCTGTCTGTTGTTGGGCGTGTAGGGTAGCATTGTAGAGACATGAAACATCAGCTCAAAGTCTTTATAGGTGGTGTAAAGAGAATGTGTGCCAGTGGAGTCCGCTGTTTAGGAGATGAGATTATAATCACATACAAAGCACTGCTAAATTACACAACACAATTACAAACACACATTTGTGATTCAATATGTACTCAAATGACTAAATATGAGAAACTGGCCTATATACAAACACATGAACTGTCCAAGAACAATAGTGGTATTAGCAAAACCCATTTTAGAAATGAACCTGATCTAGCCAAGCAATGACTTCACTGTTGACATCAGCAAATGGGATCAAACATTCACATTTTAGGCATCAAATGAAACTATTAGTAAGAGGCACTTACTTTTGTTGTCCAGCTGTGCCCTGAACTTATTAAAGCCCTTCAGTCGGACCTTCTGACCCATCAGGTCGAGAAACTCATCCAGTGCGGGACTACCGCTTTCATTGTTATACATCTCTTCCTCTGTGCTCTGGCCTGCCTGGCAGTACAGGATGCCCACCTTGTGCTGGTAGCTCAGCTATAAATAACAAAGGGTTAAAGATTAGTTCCAGTCTGTATTTGCTAGTTATGCATAACCGCAAAACCTTTAAAACACACCACTATGGAATGCTTAACTTTTTCCCTGCCATTAACGAAGAGAAAACACTTTCCTGCCAATGACGAGTATTTTCGGCTTTCCGCAATACCGCTATTGTCCACCAGGTCTTTCGCAACTTATAAAACTTGTAACCCCGGATTTCCACCGTCTGCGGAACAGCTGCGGAACGGCGGCGGAGTCAATCGGTTTTCATTCAAGTCAATGTGTGTATTTCCACTGACTGCGTTCCGAATCCATCACAACTCCGGCCATCCGCAGCCCTCCGGAACAAATACGCAGTGCTTCTATTTTTGCCGGACAGCTCCGCAGGGCAGAGCCAAGACTATATCGCATGATCATACCTGAATTTGCGAGATCTCGTGTTGTGATCTGGGCTGGTCCAGCAAAACTTCATATATTAACATCATAATGGGCGGAGACAGAACTAGATATCGCTGTATGATCACGTGAATTTGCAAGACCTAATGGGTCCTCTTCACTTCAGCATGCATCCGCTCTGCAACAAATACGGAACTGGTGGGTATTGACGGACGACGGAGTGCGGAGCCGTAATGCAGCAGAGCCGATCTGCAGCCTCTCCGCATTTGGTGGAAATCCTGGGTAAGTATCGCCCTAAGGCAAACAGCTGTATGTCCTTGTAAGTTTTTAGGATAGCTCTGAATCTGATCTCTATCAAAAGTCCTTCACAAAAATGGAATTATCTCAGGTTTTTGCTCAAAATTAGGTGTTTTTAAAGAAACCTACTCATATTTGAGAGATGATTAAAAGATAACTAATGAAGGTAGAATAAAACGTTTTTTTGTTTGAAAGCAGAGGGTCTGTTCTTTTATTTGATATATTGTATGTTTATATATTTTAAGGATTTTTTTTGGAAAGCATTACATTTTTTTGAAAATCGTGAAAAATGCTGGCGCTTGTGGGGAAAGGGTTCATTCTAATTGGTCAATCCTGCTTTCAAACATTTTTATAAGGACTGTTAAACAGTATATTTGACCTACTTTTACTCAGCAATTTTGTCACATTATAGAAACATTATAGAACTATTTTATGTTCATTAACTGAATTAATGAAGAGCTGTGAAGTATGTATGATAATGCGTGGAAGAAGACGACATTTGCATCGTTGTCCTGGAGTTTACTTAGTTGTTGCAATAACTGGCTGACAGTACATTCATCTTTTTTTGTTACATAACAGAAAAGATTTTTATTGCTGGAGTTCCTCAAAAAAATTAAACAATAACCCCACAAGTTTAAAGAAAAATTTACTTCATTTATCATGCTTTCAAATGAACCATGGCATGACATCATGAAAAAGCACTCTTGAAGCAAATGTTCACAGTACAGTAATATACATTGTCTGCCATAAGTGGCCATCTAGTCGCGTTAAGTGCTATCAATCTACGGGAAAGCCTGACACATAAAAAGACCATAATGACATGTAGACGGGCCTCAGATTTCCCTTTTGCATTATGTATGAGACACACATAGCAGCCAGAGACCAATAAAAAAGAAGCAACAGAAGCAAAGACTCGAGTTCAGTGAGGCAAACATTATGACTGGGCCCTATTACGGTGTCATTTATTTTGACAAATGCTAAAATCCTACATACAGTATACTACATTAACATGATATATATACATGATTCCTGATGACAATTTGAAACTTTTTACACAGGCATTTTTCCCACATACCACCCTATATTAAAAAAAAAACAGTAAAAGCAATTTTAGGGCTATTCTGACAATTGCTTTGGCTTTTGTGCCATACAAAATGCCACCACCTTTCTCTGGAGGGAAAAAAGCAGACATTTTAAAAGTGTGGGAGGGGGACACGGAGCCTGTATGGTGGCAAAATGAAGAAACAGACAAAAGGGATGACAGAAATGTAAGAGGGGCAATGATTTTCCTTTATTTTCACTGCAAGTACTGTTGGTCACAGATAGCAGTGTGTCAGACAGGTCAAGTGGCCATTATATTTGGCTAGGTGGTTGTCATGGTAATACTAGTTTTTTTTATATTTGCCTTCTAAGCAGCTTCCTCAAATTCACAAATAGGCATTAAATACCTTAATTAAATAAAAACAACATGCCAGTATTCTGACATTAATTTTAAAGCTAGCCTCTCTGAATGCATACATTGTTTGAAAGGTTACTCAGGAGAATTTTTTCCTCTGGCTGTCATATGCCTGCGATATCGATCAAGCCCTTTACTGCTTCTCAAATTCTGCTCAATCAATTTACGGACAAAGCTGCTCATCTCATGGTTTTACTAGCATCTGAGATGTGCAGGTCCAAGTCTGTCAATAAGTAATGAGATCCTGTTGTTGCTTTAAAGAGGTACTTTTGGTAAAACACTGATGCACCAGCAATTTAAACTGTTAAACGGAAAGCCATCAGCACCTGATCGGCACCTTGCCCGAAAAAAGGAGAAAAAAACGCTTTACAAGCTCGGTCTTGCCAACGTTTCAGATGAACAATAGCTTTTAAGGATGTCACATCATCAGCAGAGGTTTAAAACATCTGTTTCTGTTTTTTATCAGTACATATTAAAACTCTAAGCAAATAGGACGTATAAAGGATATAATTGACGTTACCTCCATTTTATTATGTCTTAGTAATTACAAGCCTTTGCGGACATGTACGGTTCATAATACTGTACACAGCATGCTATGAATCATCCTCAAGAATGAATGTTTCTTTCTCTGTCACTTTGTGTTAGCCGAACTGTCTTTCACTCCCAAAATGGTAGTAGGATAATTTTGGAGCACAATTATTTAAATCATTTAAGTAATTACAAACTAAAATTACAATCAACACGGTCAACATGTGAAAAAAAACAAAACCTGCTCCAATACAGAACTCACCCCCTGTTGATCCAGTTTCAGCAGCTGTTCTGGGACTTTGGGGGTGCTGATGGCCAGTCTGAGACATTGAATGTTCAACTCAGGAACCACATACTCCAGGACCTCTTTGACAGGGAGACCGCGGGACGTCCCGTGTTTTGCTGTTGAGGGGACGGCATCCTCCAGGATTGACCCTCTTAAGGTGGTGAGCTGAGGAAGATGAGGGAGGTAAGTGAAGATTGACATAAGAAATAGTCAATATTTTAAATGCCTGGCTAAACTAACCCAACGTGGCAAATTCAATGAATTTAAAAAACCTCAGTGTCCAAAATGTTTACTGTCAACGTGACAAAAAAAAAAATCTGAGGAGTATATTTTGTGACAGGTCCAGTTCAGGATGCCATCACCAATATGCATGTAAACAAAAGTAAATAAACCAGACAGTTTTTGAAGAACAAATTCATTTTCAATCATTCATGCATATGGAAATATATGGAAAAACCATTTTATCCGTCTCAAAAATAGTAAGGCTTTCCTAAAAACTGCCCCTGCAACAGTGTTGAATGCAGCTACATGCCGTGCCAACCTTCACAATGAATAATTGAGCTCAACTAACTGCAGTGGATGCTGAAGTAACGCTTTGGCTTTTAGCAAGAGAGCCATTGTACGCCCAAACGCAAGTTCAGCAAACTATACAGTCACGCTTAGGAAAATCTCTGGCAAACTGCACATGAAAGACCTCTTGCCATTTTAAAAGCCATACTTGTTGAGACCGTTGTAACGTCACTGGTATGATGAGAATTATGTAGTACAGTTAAGTAACTGATATTACCATACACATCAAAAATTCATAATGCCATAGATAACATCCATCTAGAGTTAGTTTTTAAAGCAATCAATGCCGTTACTTAGGCATTACTAGAGGATTGGTAATTATGTAAATGCTTTGGAAAATGCACTTAAGAGGAAGGTGAAAATAAATGATAAATTAATGGCAAGTCCACTTATTTTCTGATGAAATGCATGCAAAAAGTTGCTCTCAGTTTATTAAAATTTTTATTTAATTTCTCCGCAGCGGATGAAAAAACTAATTGAGATTTAATGCATTTTTTAAAAATCAAGATTTCTCAAATTAGATTTTTTGTATAAATCTTGCTTGCTTAGATGAGCTGGCCTTGTACTAATACTTGTATGAAGGTACACTGAATTATAAGACAGACAGATTAAAATACACATATGCACTTTTGTGTCATTTAATAGCTATGATACGTTTTTTTATGTTTGCTTTAATCTGTTAATGGATCTACAGAGATCCGGTGTGTGTTAACAAAGGGGTTTGATAGATGCCATCCTACCTCGCTGGTTCTGAAGATGACTCTATAATTATACTGTGGTCCATCCTTTCCCTCCTCCAGTTTCTCTCTCCGGATGCTCACTGCCACCGGCCCCAAGTTTTCATCAACACCAAAGTAGTTTTGGTGCTCTGAAAGAAAATAGATTGGGATCGGGTCCAAGAAAAGTTATAGCAACAAAAAATTCATACTTACGTACTAACTTTTATACTTGGTAAGACAATATATCTCTATTACAATATAAATGTAGTTTTGTTCTTTGAATCCTACCTTTACTGAAGAAGAATTTGTGGTAGTAGTATGCGCCCATGTCGATGTGTTCAATGATGTAGCGTTTCAAGCAATCCCGTGGAACAGCGTAGTTCTCGCGAGAGGCGTAATTTTCACGGTGCAATTCCAAGACAGAAACCCCTGCATTGGTGCAGTGTGAACTCAAAGTAGACTCAATGGAATAAGTTTCACCTGCATTGTTGTAAGCAATATTGTTTAATTTAGTAGTACCCAGTTTCCTCTCTCCTTCACCACCGATCTCGTTACGGAAATACGGGCAGCTTAACACTAAACCATTACTCTTCCCGTCTCCTTCATCAGGATCAGTGCCAGGATATTGTCCGAGTTCCTCTAAAACATCTAAAGGGGACTCGCAAAGAGACAAAGGGTCAGAACTGTCCAATGCCCCACTGGCCTGGTGCAGTGATGCTGCAGAAGCTCCCGTTGTTATATTCTTCCGACCTGCAATGTTGGCACGATTAGTAACAGCCTCGCTAATGTTGAACAGCACACTCTGGACATCGTAGTGGGCAAAACATCTCTGGAAACTCAACGGACGACCGTGTCTGCTACAATCGTCATGATCTGCTAGTTGCCGCTGGTCACTCTTGATGGTCTTCAGCCTGCGGAAGATTGACGTCTCGGCCTTTTCCGTCTTTGGCCGCTGTAAGAAAGACTTTTCCCTTTCGCGACTATAGAAGAGGGAACTGTCCACATAGTCTGAGTAGTTGGGAATGCAGAGTATATCCCCCCTTGCAATCTGTGCTGCAGTTTGGAGACTGGGAGAGACTGCGGTATCAAACCGAAGGCTTTGTGGCGGCGGTGCACTAGGTTGCTCAGAGAGTTCTGTAGGGAATCCTTTCGGAAAAAACCCTTCTTCAGGGAAACCCTGGCGATTAATGGAGGATGTGCTTCCGTACTCGCGGTGCAGAGAGGCACCTGTATTGGGGTTGACTGCCCTCTGATCCATGTCCTCCGCCCCAACGTCGCTAATGGTGACATCACTATTGCTCCTTTTCTGCAGAGGATGGTGCACTTTACCTTGGGATTGGCTCAGCATGTCCCCAAGCCCGTATTTTGCCTCCAGAAAGCTGGAGTTAGGAGGAGAACCCGGGCTCTGTTTGACAACCTCCTCTGGGGATTGGATTGGCATTCCATTCGGGAAGTTTGTCATTAGACTGTCAAATCGGGGAGGTGGACCAGGGTTGCCATCCTTCTTCTGCGGCCAATCGGACACTCTTGCTCGGATGCCCATCTTGGGCACTGCTGGTGTGCCTTGTGTGTTGGGAGGTCCCATATTCCCATTCAAGGCTTGAAGCTTTTTGGCAAATAAATCATCTGTCTGCATCTCTAAAATGAGGTGCTTTGATTCTCAAGCTTCAACGGCCTCGTCAGCTTTATTTCTTGTCCTAAGGTTTGGGACATTCATATCTAACGATAATTCATCCTGACCAGAAATTCCAACTCCAGCATTTTACGGAACAGCAAAGGGGCTTGACAGTGTAGGAGGAAGGCTGTGAATAATGACTGACCCAAGCCAGGGTGTTCAGACCTATTGGTCTGTAATCCATAGGAGGAGAATCTCTTTATCTCAGCTTCACTGTCAAGGACAACTGCTCACTCCACAGGCGGGCAAGCAGGAGATATGGTCATTTAACAGGCATGTAAGCTTAACAAAGCCAGGTGGGATCCCACTGATGCTCTGAAAAGACATGAGGAAGAGAGAGAGATCATTAGAGAATCCATTTGGGAGAAAGAGATAGCAATGTGACCTTGAAAGAATGCAAAGCACTCAAAATCCTCAACTGAACAAAGCATCAGCAAAAAGACCAATTTATTTAATAAGGGCTTTGAATGTCTGTTCAGAAAGGACATTTTTTTTCCACTCAGATGCATTTCATATTTTAGACCAGCTAAAAACAATGTTGTACTTCCGTTACCTTTGTGGAAAAAAATGCATTACCGATCTTAGCCTATATTTTGGCAATAGGCTACTTCTTCTATAAAAAGTAGTATATATTCAAAGGACTTCCTCTAAGTGTATTACTGACACAACCAAAAATTTTACGTGGTCATTTAAAGAAATTATAAGGTAACTGTTGAAGAAATTAGTAAATTATTGGCAAATGAAACTATATTAATTTTGTGCGCCATTTTACAAATTGAAAACACAATACAAACTGGCTCATACAAATAAATGTTCTTGTACATTTACACACACATGCCACAATTCGAACACCAACTAAGGCAAAAACGAAGCTAAATCCAAACAAACAATTCAATTCCGTTTTATTTTTGTACAGTTTCCACCAAAAAATCCAATTAAATGAACCTACTGACCCCTCCATTCAGTAAAATAGCTTTCCAATACACCAAACATGATCTGAAAATAAAACACTAGAGAGAGAGAAAGTGTAAAATTACAGTACTGTCAGCCTCTGCACCGCTACATTCAGCTGTGAGACTCGCCAACCTAAAAGCTGATTAATCCAGCAGTTATTAATAATGTGTTTTGGATGCTCTGTCTGTCTGTGACATGCATGCTGACCCCAATACCTCACGAACCTTTACCCTCCCTCTATAATAAACATTGTCAGAAAAATTCACTGGACCCAAAGCTGTAATTTAAACATGAGACAAGAAATCAAAACTGACCCATTTTACATTACTTTGCACGAATCATCCGTGCATGTTCCAAATGAATTATACAATGTTTATCTTCGTAATCCTTTATCAAAATGTAAAACTTGCTCAGCCTTGGAATGAACTTCCTGCTTTAACTGGTGTACACAGGTTGAGAGTAATTTTAAAAAGCAATTTAACAAACATCATTGACTGATGTTCAAAAATGAATTTCTAAGCGCTGTACCAGGAGATAGAGAGCATTTTGGTTAAATATTCATCAAAAGGTATGACATTTGGACACAGCGACACAACTTTATTCCCAGAAGACATGCAGCAATATTATGGCCTTTCGAAATGTACGTGTAATAAAATATTTAAAACTCAATGATACAAAACACACCACTAGCACCAGACATAGGTCATAGGATGAACAGAGAGTGATTTTAAAAAGCTAAACTTAGAATCAGCACTTAAAATAAGAATGAATAGTGTATTCAAAAATGACAAGTCGATTCATTATTTAAGAACAATGTTAAATAGTAAATGGACATGTAAGACTACTCTCCTTCACAAAATACAAGGGCAAGGTTACACTACAATAACTGCTAATGAAAAGCTGACTAAACAGAAAATGTATCAAGACGCATCTCGGGCAAACTTTACCCAAAAATCAAAATGCAACCTCCCGATAAAAAAATAAATAAAAACGATGCACATTTTTTGGAATTTTTTTGTGTTTTATTTCATTTTTGGTTATGACATTTATGCACCACTAATATGAATTCTGATATAAAAAATGGAAATGACCTTAATTAAAAAATATAATTATTATTAACATACTGTAAGCTAGGACTGAAAGAATACATTTCTCTAACAGACCTACCCATATGCTAATAGATAAGTCCTATCTTTATTCAAAGAGTACTAAACAACATATGAATTATTTTGCACATCTTCATGTGTTTTGAAAGATTCATAGACCTTGGAGATCCATCCTTCCTTCAACACAAACAGCTTCAGTATGATGGCTATGATAAAATATTTATCTGTTTTATGACCCATTTGTTTTAAAAATGCAAACAGCACAAAATGTGTGTGTGTGTGTGTGTGTGTGTGTGTGTGTTAAATGTGTGTATGGGTTCTAATGTCCATATATGTCCATAATGTATTAAATAAATAATATATATAAATATATACACACACATTAGGGATGAGCGATAATTTGCATGCGATATTATTCGCATCTCGTCAGTAAAGCCGGTTTCTGGAGTAGTAGAAAATTGCCATCACCTGCTATTCAGATGGAGCAGCATTTACTACACAAAGCCGTAGTTCACCGACAAGCTGGGCCATATCGCATACATATCGCAGGCGATACGTCGGCGATAATTAATGCGAAATTGCCCCGATTGTCAGTGAACTATGGCTTTGTGTAGTAAATTCCGCTCCATCTGAAAGCAGCTGATGGCGATTTACTACTAATCAAAAAACCGGCTTTACTGACGAGATGTGCAATGACAATCACATGCAAATTATCGTGCATCCCTAATAAACATACACATACATATGCATACACATACGCATGCACACACGTGCTGGGCAAAGATAAATTTCGATATAGATATATAAAGATATAGATAGATATAGATATAGCATTGTCTTCATGAATGAGTTACAATCATTGACCACTATAAATCGCCCGTCTCCAAAGCTTAAAAAAAGAAGGAAGAAAGAACCCACTGTTGACAATCCCTGCGGGAGTCACATCTAAAACCAGAAAAAGCTTGAGAGAGGACAACAAATTGGACATCTGAAAGCCTCCCTCCCACAAGCCCCCGCTGGGATTCAGAGCCAGGCAAATGGCCAATCCTGTCCCCTCTGACGCCTCCCCGTCCAGCTGTAGTTCCTGTACAGGTCATTGATTACCATTATGCTCCAGCAGTCCCCTGCTTTTTAGAAGCCCGGCTCACATGCACCGTGCCGGCGGAACAACAAAACTCATCATCAGTATCATCGCCCACCGCAAAGATTCTGACCCAATCTATTTAGACAGCTGGATCTATACAGGGGACTGTGACCACACAGGCCTGCCTATCATTTCCAACAGCTAAAGAAGTTAAAAGGAGTCCCAGTCTGCTTGATGTCTGACACGGTAGAAGATATGACAGAATATCTAAACTAAAGGTTTCTTTTCGTTTTTAGAAAAACTCATCACACATTGGGTTTTTGATTCATGACATGCTTTAAAAAGCACTGATAAATTAAAGCATGATAAGAAGCTTATATTTTGATGTTTGGTGAAAAAATCCAAAGCATTTTGTTGGTTTTCTCAGAAAACAAATTTAGGAGATTGTTATCCCTTCACCAGATGATTGACAGTGACAGCAGTCTGGTTAAAGGCATTTTTTGGGACAAGGACTTTACAATGTTGTGTAAAACAGATCAAAACAATGCTGGAAAGCAGGTCAACGCACCCACAGTGGAAGAGCAATGCACTCGCCCTGCAAACCCAGATACAGCAAGGTCTGAAATCTAGGATTCAAAACCTATTTAAATTCAGAAATATAGTGACATTTAAAAACATAAAAATATATAACAAAAAATAACTATTAAAATGCAATAATATTTCAAGGTTAGAAACAAAGAACAATTTCTGACCATATCTGTAATATAAATGCATAGCTGTACACTCCAAATCAATGCTCCGAGGCTCAATGCTACAAGGTTACAACACCTAATGATTATCGCTTCCTGTCCTGACCAGTTACAACTATCAACAGCTCCTAGGTTTGACTGCAAAACAAAAGGATGACTGACAGAATTATCAAGTGATCTCTTACGTTTCAGTAGGGCTACAGGGTGAGCAGGCACAAGTCCAAACCTAACAGAACTTGAAAGTTTTCACATCAGCCCCAGTGAAAACCCTACATGGGCAACACCCCATAAGACTCCCAACCTTTTTGCTACAGCATGGAGATCACCTACATTTCTCATTCCTGGAATGCTGCTGATGGATCTTATGTTCTCATTTGCCTTTCCTTGTTAGGAATAAGGATGGAGTCTCTTTGGCGCTTACACATTCCTGTGCTGGAGGCACTATAACAAGAGCTAGGAGCCAATGCCTCACATGCCAGGAACACTTCTGGAATTATTCCAAGCGTGCAGGAAACCCGCAAGGCTGTTTCACACGGACGTTAAGCGCCTGAAAAATCTGATCGACACAAGCAGACAAATTGCGTTCCTATTCTGGGCACTTCTGCTTGTTGGTACTTAATATGCTTTAATAATAAGGTGTTTACTGAATTTGGTCCTCCAACATCTTTGCTTAGTGGATTAGGCAATGTTAAGCATTTTTTTGCCAATGTTATATTCATTTAGTTGACTAGTGCTATACACGGATTAAAAAAATAAACATTAAGGGCATTAATCATTATTGCTGCTGTTATCCTTGGGACGCCGTCGATTAACTTTTTGACAGCGATCTGCTGTAAAATGTTTTGGTCCTGCTTGATTTTTGTTGGCTTTGAGTAAAATAATTTTCATAGGATCCCCTGGGGTCAATGTGTTAGCATGACAGAAGCTTGATGCTGTTGGGAGAACAGGCAACAGCCGGCATTTTTCCGTCTCCCGAATGCCTCTCGCATAAATCATTAGATTTTGATGGCTTACGTTTTTTTCCCCGTCACAGAAAACCACCACAGGATTATTAATGCCATCGAAAGTGTTAATTTGTTTTTGTTTGTTTGTTCATCACAAAGTACAAACTAGATGAGGAAAACTAGGATTCTGTGTGTATTCAACGTGCCGCCATTATTGTTTACAATGCGTTGAACGGTGCGCTGTGATTGGTTAAGCAGATTTATTGCATTCTGCAGAGAAGGAGAACTGGCATTTATCGCATTTTTAAAAATCGAGAAAAGATGACAGAATAATGGATATTGCGTAAAATGAAGAATTAACTTTTTAATGCTGACCAAATACAATACTGATTTTGGCGGCAACTCATAAAAAAGCCATTTATCGCGTTTTGGAACCAAACTCTTCATATATTTATGTTATTTTATATACAAAACCAATCAAAATGTCAAGTCTACACTGAAAGCCAACTGAACTGCAAACTACTCCAGCGAAAACATAAGGGTGGGAAAGAAAGGAAAAGGAACAGACCCGGAGAAAGATTGAGGAAAAACAATAAATAAACAAAACACAGACCTCAAACCCTCACAGGCAAACACACACAGGCAGAGTGGGCACAAGTTGAAAGACTGGCCCCCAGGGGACCCTGGGCTCTCTGTCGGGACTACAGTAACTGACCTTTACCATTTGGGTTAATATAACTTCCAGGTGTTTACCAAACAAACAGCACTGAGCAAATGGGGAAACAGACCCGTGAGAAAGAGCTTTGGGTTTTTTTTATAGGGGTCAAAACACAATAACTCACATTTCCTTCATTTACATTATGAAACTGATGTAATTTCCTGAGTATTTTGTAAAATGAAATGACCTCAAGCTGGCTGGTTTAATGCAGGAATGCAGGCTTGTGTGCCAGAACATGTCAAGCTTTTGTCATTTTCATAGCTGGGACTTGAAGCCGCATAATTTCACGCTAAAACCTCACAGCTTCTGCCTCTCCTGCAAGTGTGATCAGTGTGTTCACCTGCTTTCATAGGTTTAGACTTGCTTTTGGTTTCTGACCTGGATAACTGATATCAGCTGCTACAATGAGACACAGAGGGATAAACACAGACAGACAGTCCGCATCTGCTACACTGGCTGTCTGCGATGGAGTTCATGGCATCCGGCCCAATGAGAGATATGACACATACTGCGAACATGGTATTTCATGTTCTGCTTGTTGATGTAATTGATAACAATTGGAATGTCCCTTGTTTGGACAACTATTCCTTCATCCTCAGCTAGGAAAAGAGAGGCAAGGATTATTATCTGTGCAATAGTTTGCCTTGCAGCCAGCTGGATTTACACATGAGGGCCGCCTACCTTCTCAAAAGCCCATTCATCTCTCGCCATTCAGGTCTGGAACATGGACCTGTCTGACATACAAGAATACATTGGATTCTTTGAATTGCTGCTAGGGTGCTACGACTGGTATTAGTGTAAACTTTAAGTAACACTTTAGTTCAGGTCAACTACTGTCAAGGCAACAGCTTGAATAGAAAGGGGTAAAGTGGGTTTCTATCCTAAAACACACACACACATTTATTCTCTTTTACAAGGAACCCAACTATTTTGGCTAATGAGCTGTGTTAGGGGCAAGTTATCCTAATTTTAACTCATTTAATGTCTTCCATATGGCACATCGACCACAAATGGAAGCATCTTAAACACGGCAATGAGGTAAATTAACCTCCAATCCTTCAGTACTTTAACACCAAAAGTCTTGGCCCTGACCCAAAAGGGCCTTACTGGAACAATGCTCATCAGCCAGCGGCTAAAAAAGAGGAGTTGAGAGTTTATGTAAGCCTTTTGTTCGGACACAAATCCTTCTTTTCACGCACATCAATGAGGCTTTAAGAATGGAATAAAGGGGGAGTTGGTATAGTGCCTCGTTTAATTAAAATTTGAATGATAAAGCTTGCTCGTTTCAGCATACAGCTGCAGGGTGAATGGCAACACTCTAAAAGTATGACAATCGCTTCGCATGACAGAAGTTTCGATTTCTGCGCTTCAGGTTTGTGCAACTACACTAACAACACTAAAAACATATTCGCAGAACAGGACCAGGCATAAATAAACACGCGTAGACTCGTTGTTTCGCACGTACGTGGAGCTCTGTGGCATGTTTCAACAGAAATCGATGGCATAACTCAAAATACATTTCAGCTTCTTTAAGGTCAGTGGAAGCAAACAGATCGAGGGTCGTTCACAAACCAGACTACATCTAGACCTTGGCGATGGAAACCCACTGCCTTCTTGTTTTTTCTATTCAGTTTCTTTCTTCTGTGTCTTTGAACAGCAGTGGCTTTGTGAAATGAGGCCTTCCACATTGTCCCCCGAGCTGAACTAATTTCTTCTCCCGCTCAGGCGGTAACCTTCATTCTCCGGGAGATTCTGACTACACGCTGGACTTGAAAGAAAGACTGAAAGGGCCTGTGAGAAAACCGGAGCAGCAGGTAGCTTTGGGTGTTGAGAATTCTGCTTGTCTGAATTGATGCTGGTCATTCCAGACAGCATGTGGTCCACACCGCAGAGCTCCAGTTGAGAGTGGGAGAGCTTTTTGAGTTTAACAAGCACCATCTGGCATTCCGAGCTCCTCTCAGCAGCCCAACATACACACACACCCCGACACCCTGCTGCACTATCCACTCAAATACCTTCACCGGCATACAAACATAACAAAAAATGACCTGGACTTCTCAGACTTACTACAATTTATGACCATTTCCTAACATAGCCAAAATGCCTTTATTGTTAAATGGCAATCCAGCTCTTGTACCAAAATGTAGAAATCACATCATATAAAAATCACTAAAATATGTACTTTTTATTGTCTTTAAAGGAATAGTTCACCCAAAAATGCAAATAATGTCATTAATGACTCACCCTCATGTCGTTACAAACTCGTAAGGCCTTCGTTCATCCTAAATACAGTTTAGGATGTTTTATATTTAGTCCGAGAACTTATTGACCCTCCATTGAATACTGCGTACGGTACACTGTCCATGTCCAGAAAGACAACAAAAACACAATCCGCGTAGTCCATGAAACATAAGTGAGTCAAGTTAAAATGTGTTGAAGCATTGAAAATACATTTTGGTCCAAAAATAACAAAAATTACGACTTTATTCAGAGTTGTCTTCTCTTCCGTGTCTGTTGTGGGGCGCATGGGTGAGATTGGGGTCACGGGACTGGAGTGAAACGGATGACGTGTTATCCTCCGCCATGTTTTCAAAGTTTTTTTTTTTCAAACTTACAGCGTGCGTCTCCCTCAGACTGTAAACGAAGGCTGGGCACACAAAAAAAATCAACTGGGGCGCACCAGATGACACGTCAGCCGCGTCGTACATCATCCGTGTAACTGCAGTCACGTGACTTCAGTCTCGCGCATGCGCTTCACAACAGACGAAGAGAAGAGAAGACAATGCTGAATAAAGTCGCAATGTTTGCTACTTTTAGACCAAAATGTATTTTCGATGCTTCAACACATTCTAACTGACCCACTGATGTCACATGGACTACTTTGATGATGTTTTATTAACTTTCTGGACATGGACAGTATACCGTACATAGATTTTCAATGAAGGGTCATCAAGCTCTTTGACTAAATCCAAAACATCTTAAACTGGGTTCTGAAGATGAACGAGATCTTACGAGTTTGGAACACATGAGGGTGAGTCATTAATGACATTATCCCTTTAAGCTTTCTCTTTTTAAAACTGATGGCTATTTAATTTGCCTTTTTAATGCACAATTAAATATATTGTGTTACTTGGCACTGTTCTTTGTGTTTAACTTCATTAAAACATACATGTGTCCCATGTTTGGTTCACAACCCAGCACTCGAGAACACATCTCCTAGAAAACAAACATATAATACATCTAACAAAAAAGGCAGAAATAAACAGATAAATACTGAAAAATACCTCTTTCACTGGAGGACAACTATTCCACAAACAATTTATGGCAATTATATTGCAACCATGCCCAGTATTAAAGGGCACAAGAATCTCAAAACGCCCCACTGAGTGCAATCCAGTTTGTTACAAATGTCAAACAAAAACAAGCGCAACTCACTAAACAAACATGCATTCTTTTTCATAACCGTCATAGATCCTGGTCACATCAGAACCAATCAGTTTAGCCGGTGGGTTTGGAACGGTCGCCGCCACCACCCCTCACCGCAGTTGTATGGCAAACAGCTGTAAATCCATCCGCCTTTGCGGAAAAGTCCTCGAGGACTTGGCGCAACAGCCCAACGTTCAGCACCCTGCCAACTGTCTGCAGACAACACCTGGAAACCACACCCAAAAATTTACCTGGCCATGCATCATCTCTCACAAACAAACCGAAAACTGACATTTGCTTAACCTGAGGAGATCAATACATTCCTCGTGCAGGCCTCAAGCCTCGCCGATACAGACAACAGATGCTGGTTACTGATTAAGAAAAATGTGTGTGCTGAAAGAATGGTTAAGATAAAGGGAAATCCAAAGAGCTGCAGAAAAACATGCACAGATAGAGAAATGGAGAACAATTAAAAGAAAGAAACCTCATTTCCTCAACCCCCAACATCTCTCCAGACCCCTTCAACCCCCTGAACAAAAGCGCCTAACGACTGGTGCCACTGGCATATATTAGCATTTCTATAGAAAGAGGCAGTACCACGAAACTTCAGTTATCAAACCAACAGATGAAGCCGTTCCCTCCACTTTTTTCTTCAACTCCTCCGACCCCCCAAACCAATTCAGTCCACCTGCATTGATACAGAGACCCTCAAAGAAGCACAGAGAAGAATTTCTACGTACTTCTCTTTTTCATTCAGCTCCAGGTTTTAGTTTAGGGGGTTATCGAGGGGCCGAAAGAAGAAAGTTTTGAGAGTGACAGATAAAAGGACAAAGGTGGAATAATCCTGTGTAAGGGCCATATGCTCTGGCTCTGTAAACTCAGACGTCCTGTGGAGGAAAGGGCGAGTGTAGGACAATGACAGTCAGATGAGCCCTGACAATCATGAAAGATGACATTGGTTACACACACACAGACAGGTTTTTCGGTTTGAATCACAAGCAGCCTATCATAGCAACTAGGGGTGTAACGATATTTCATGATACACACTATAATACCTGTCTGATATGGATTCTGAATCGCAGAGGTGATATTATGCACAACTCTTTTATATAATACGGCTATTTAACATTAGAAGGTCCTTATCAATCTGAAATCACTGTGAATTTGAGTCGTTTATAACACGCAAAAAAGCAACACTCGTCAAACATAATCATTATTAATATTCTTTATTATTGTAAAAATACCTGTAAATATTTGAAGAACAGTGATAAAAATATGCTTTTGTATGCTTTTGTGTAATGGTTCTTCTTCTGTGGCGAATATTGAGTTTCTGCACAAGAGCGCCATCTGGCTTTTGGATGTAGTGGCATTTCACCCTAATTTATTGCGAAGCATAGTCACTGAATCGCACATCATTGTGTATCATTACACCCCTAATAGCAACAATATCTTAACCAATGGGGTGCGTTTTCGCGATTACGCGTCTGGGCGGAACTTCCAGTCTCTGTTTGTTTAATGGTCTGGCTAGTTGCTAAACTGAACTGGAACAAATAGCTCATCAAATAGACAAGGGAAGACGGCAACAATGGATCATATTTGAAGGGAGGTTTGGCACTCGCTTTGTAGTTAAGATTGCATACATTATATAGCACAGTAAAGTTAGCTCAGTCTCGTTTTTGAAGCGCTTTAGCTATGAACTAATGTATCGTATTTTCCGGACTATAAGTCGCTCTGGAGTATAAGTCGCATCAGTCAAAAATGCATTTTGAAGAGGAAAATGATTTCACAAAATCCAAGCTGAAGAATAGACATTTCATCTGGAAAGGCAAGTTATTCAACTAAACAATAGCACAGAACAGCAGGCTAAATGGGTGTACGTACATGCTAAAGTAACTTATACAGTTATTTACATGATAGACAATAGCATATAGAACATACATAGGAGGCTGAATAAGCTAAATTAACACGACAAGCCAAATAAAGTTCAAAAAGGTCACAAAGTCATTCCACATCACTGAATCCATTGAATTACATAAATACAAGAGCAGCATATAGCGGACTCTCGCGGCTATAGACGGCAATGGTTGCTCTTGGTTCATATGAAATAATTTTGACAAGTCGCACCTTATAGTCCGGAAAATTCAGTCATTTTTAAACTACCTTAGTCTACTTGTTGTTTATTTTGCTTGTTATCAGAAATAAACTACTCTAAAAGAACTTTGTTGTTATCGATTCTCTGCGGAGTTTATTGAAGTTACGTTTGTTCCATGAAAGACGTTTGTTTACTGATTAAACCGTCTATAGAGAAATATGGTACAAGCACAGAAGGTAATCAACTGTCCAGGACAGAGGCCTATTATTAAATTTTAATAAAAAAATCATTTGACTGCAGTATTGGCCAGAGAGCCATGTAATACATATAAATTAAGTATATGACAATATATTATTTATATCCAATGACTGATTTAGCTTGATCCTAATCTGCTGTGCACGTGCCAAGTTCCACAGTAATTATATTCGCTATGTTGCATCTGTTTGCACTTTGCATTCCTGTTTACTAGAAATGCGCTTTACAGGGTTTGATCGATTTACACATATACAAATTGCAGTGTCAGCTCTAAACACTTACTCACTCACACACAAACACTGAATCTCTCAAACATCCTGTCTGTATGGGCTGTGCGTCATTAAAATTGCAGACAGTAAACAGACGCAAAATGGGAAAGTATCTCCAAGGCATTTGGACTGAAACCCAGCCCCTAAGTGCACTGCGCTGGATGATAATGCAGTCTGACCGAACCACTGCAAAAAAAAAAAACACCCATGATGCCCTACTTCACTCTGCCAACAGCTGTGCCAAATGTCCATCGTCCTGTCAGGCTGACCCATTCCAGAGCCTTCAAGGTTAACAAAACAGGATAACAAGTATTTTGAATGGTTGTCAATGAAGAAATAAACTACATATGAGAGTTTCACAGCCAAATGCAATGACTAGACAAACATTTGATGGTCCTGAGACTTCCACAGAAGATATATTTGTTTTGTATTTAGACCACTTTATTTACTGACTGTTAACCGCCAAAATAAAAATAAAGCCTACTCTAGCTTTAACACTTCAGAATAACCATAATTCATTAACCTTAGATCGGCATCAAGAACAAATTTATGCATGTATACACCTGCCAAGAATCTATCTGAAATTTCTGTGGGAACCCTTTTCTGCACACATGAGTAAGAACACTTGTTAGCAATTATTAGCGAATGATTTCTAAGAATAGAGCACAGTGTAAACGTCTTTCTTTTTACTATGTCAACTGAATCCGAGACATATTGGAAGCCGCTTCTAGGCATTATGGTGGTCTGCAGGTCTCCAGGGTCCTACTGCTTATTACAGTCTATGTCTCTCTCCCTTTTTCTCTCTCTCTCGCTCACTGCACTGTTCCATCATCTCCTTTTCTTCCTTTCCTTAACTCACCCGTCTTCATTCTCCCTGGAGCCTGAATAAAGCACTCATGGATCACTGCGACCGCTTGTGTGCATGCTCCATTTCCAAGTTTCCAACAGACAAGCCCAAAGCAAGTTAGACTTGAGTGAATTGAAGCTACTGGCTGTGTGCATGTGCACCAAAATTAACAGTTAGCTCCGGTCCTCTAATTTGTTTGGACAAGGGGTGTTCCAACAGTGCTGATATTTTTTATAGCTCAGTCACGCTTAAACTTGTTTTGGCCATATTGGACATCAATATTAGTCATAGGACTTTAGTACAACAGTGCCTTGTGTGATGGCGATTTAAGCTTTCTGTAAAGTGGAGCCCGCCCGGACATTCACATAACCCTGCTGCGCGCATCAGAAGGTTTTTAAGAAGGTAGATGAAGGTGAATGCTCGCGCAATTGACGTCTCTTCTTTTAAATCACGCTCAGACGTGATTGCGCTCGCACTAGGGATGCTCATATCAGTTAATTTTCCCGACCGACAACCGTAGCTTCTAAACCGAACATTAACCGTTAACTTATAAGACTTTAATATGAAATTGTCATTGAGTAAAAATACAGTTGACGGTTGTCTGTGAACTAGTAAAAACAAAAGATTTAATTTGAACGTGCAAATAGCAGCGACAGATCAACAACAGAACCAGGATTCATACATTATATTCACGCAACATTACCTTATTAAAAAGCACGCGATCAGTCCAGAGGATTAATATCCAAAAAGGGCAGATTGTTCATCTACCACAGTGGTCATTTCTAAAGTAGGATGCTTTTCAGAAAGTTTTGCTTTTGCGTCGTCCTTCTCCGTTTGTGCAAAAAGAGAGATGTTTATGGACAGGGTCAGAGGCCATCAGCGAACGTCTGTCCGGATGTGCGCGAGACGGACCGCGTCATCTTGCGCGCGTCTCCGTTCAGCTTCCAAACACGCATACAAATGATTTCTCATACAAATGATTACTTTATCAGACCGTCAGGGCAGCAATAATTTGTGTCATTTACAGGACATTCACAAATTAAAGATAGAAAAAGTGGCGAAATGTCTGTCGGCTCATGACGACACGCACCATGTATTAACAAATTTTTTTTATTTTAACTGATAATGTTAATCGGTCATAAATTCTTACCTTCGGTTAATGGTTAAACGGTCAATGTGAGCATCCCTAGCTCCCACTATAGCCTCCTACACCTGAGCCCAAGTGAACCGTGCCAGTGTTTCCCAATCCTGGTACTCGAGGCCCCCCTCCCAGAAAGTTTTAGATGTCTCCTTATTTCAAAGAACTGATTCAACTTATCAGCCTCCTTCCAAAATGGTAAACATGTCTCCCTAACAAGCTGATGAGTTAAATTAGTTGTGTTAAATAAGGAGACATCTTAAACTTTCTGGGAGGGGGGCCTCAAGGACCAGGATTGGGAAACACTGCTCTAGAACCAACCAGGGTGTAATTAACCTAGGGAAAATTAACTAGTACAGAGCGATCACAATAGTCAAACAAACCAGGCTATGGGGGGCAAATGCCCCTGAGCACGGTTTGAATAATGTGAGTGCGCACTAAGTCAGCTTGGGTAAAAGCACTTAAAAGCGGCCAATACATTTATGAACTTCCTAACTTCCTAAACAAATTTTGGACAAGAAATTATTTTATTTCTTAACGCTTTTCCTGTCATTGTTTTTTTTTTTTTAAGTTGCCAGCCAGCGCCAGCATTTTTCATGATTTTCACAAAAGTTTAATAATGCCTTCCAGAAAATGATCTTCTTAAAATATACAAACATACAATTAATCAAATGAAAGAACAGACCGTCTGCTTTCAAACAAAACAAAACAAAAACTTTTGACAGAGATTAGATGCAGAGCGATCCTCAAAACACGGACATACAGCTGCTTGCCCTAGGGCAATACATCCGGGTTTTATAAGATGCGGAAGACCTGATGGATAATAGCGATATTGCAGAAAGCCAGAAATACTCGTCATTGGCAGGGAAGCGTTTTCTCTTAATTGTTGAGTAAACTCGTCAATGGAGGGGAAAGAGTTAAAGAAAATCTCTCACATTTACTCACTGTAATGCTATCTTAAATTCCTTTCTTCATTTGAACAAAGTTTTTCTTTTTTTACAAAAACATCCGTCAATTTATGCTATAAATAGGTCCTAAAAGCATAAAAATCTGTCATAAAAGTAATGCAAAAAACTCCAGAAGATTAATGTTTTCTGAAGCAAAATGTGTGAGAAACAATTTTAAGCATATTTAGCAAACCTGAAACCGAACAATCACACCCAAGTGCAAAATTCAAACCTCATTTCAAATCTCATTAGTTCTTGCATGTCTTGTGAATATTTGTCATATAAATATTTCATCACGAGACAAGCAAGAACCCATTATATAAAAAATCATCAGTCAGGAAGTCATATGGGATGGCATGAGCAATGATGAGAGAACATCACTTTGGTGAATGTTTTTTTTTAATCTCTGATGATCACTAGCCAACAGTTTCAACCACCTAAAGGCAATAATGAAGAGTCTTGTGATTGTTTCCTCCACAATCCCACTCATCAAAAGGTTAAAGGTCAGTTTGTGCTAGTCATGTCTTGGAAGCACCAGTGTGTTTTGTATAAAAGTTCCCCACGCAGCTGTTGGAAGACTGTGGACGTATGCCTGAGAGATGCCAAACACAACCGCTTCCCGAACATGTTATTAGCCGTTTTCTCAAATGTGCACTTGCACAGTTTGTTGTTGTTAGTTAGGGGTTTGAAGTCTGTTTTATCTGTTACCTAGCAACCTTCTGATTTCATGCATCTTTGATTGACAGCACATTTCCTCTCGCCCGAGTCACTATAATGTTGAGCTGGTTTTGGCATATGCCAAATAAAAGAGGGAAGATAAAAGAAGAGAAGAAAGATGATGACCGAAGATTGGATGAGAAAGCATATTGATGGACTACTTCCTGTCATCACTTTCTCTGGTTCTGTATTTCTCAGAGATCACTTTCAAGTAAAGCACAACCACAAACATATGGCCACAGCATGTGCACAGAACTCCCATTCAACGTTAAATGACATCCAAATTTCACTGTAAATACATTTCGAAATGATACTGAATAGTTAGAAATGTAATGTGGGTCTTGATTTTATTTAGTTGTGATTCCTGTTCCTGTAGCACAATTGGTAGAGCATTATTTTAAAAGCATTATGGGTTTGAATCCCAGGGAAGACACATACTGGTAAAATGTATAGACTGAATGCACTGTAAAGCCCAATGTACAAGCACAGTGAACGCACATCCTTGCAAAGTATAGATTATTTCACTCGTACACGTACGCGGACGTTTGACACATACCCATTGCAACAAAATGCAATGCATCTCCTGGGTTGCATACCACATTCTCCTATGCTTACAATGTACACAGGGTTTAAAAAATCCGGTAGTGCACGTACAGTACACGCACACTCTTCTGTTGATGAAAATTGCATCATGCGCATTGTATGTGGACCGCCATGGAAAAAAATTACTATACTTTGGCCTTAAGTCAGCTTGGATAAAAGCACCTAAAAGCGCCTGATAAATTCATTAATGTGAACGTAATAATCCTGACTTCCTAGCTTGGTGTTTTAAACTCATCCAAATTTTGGACAAGAAACCAACTCCTGACATTTGTGTGCAGTATCTATACTAACACACCCTCTCTAAGGTGTGTAATATCATTCGCTGTAATATAATGTGTTGGTAAGAGCCGAAAGGCAAAGATATATAGTTTCAGCACTGACATTGCAATATTACTATTGCAGATGTGAACATTGCGATCACATCAGATTCAATAACATTTCACCTCGTGAAAGACATGGTGGAACCAATGAATAGGTTTCCAAAAAAGGTTTTATTAACATGGTCTGGTCCCTTGACACGTGGTATGTAAAACCCACTGCCATCCTGGAGAAATGCAAGGTAGAAGTTAATTCCTCTCAAGTCATCTGGTAAAGTCATTAAGCATTTCTCATACCGCAACACTTAATGCAAAAAAACTAAATACAGGGTTCCCACACCTTGGTTAACTTCAAATTCAATGACCTTTCAAGGACTTTCCAGGTCCAATACCCTCAAATTCAAGGACTAAATGTGGAGCACATTTCAAGTGAGAGCAAAGTTGCATTGTGTTACCTTTTAAGATACATTGTTACAGTTCCCTTTCGAGGGAACTCGCGCTGCGTCACTATGGTGACACTTTGGGGACGCCTCCAGGGGTAAGTGCGTCTGAATGTGTAATCAAATTCAACCAATGGTGAGGCTTAACGACAAAGCCAGGGTGACGCAGTAGCCAGGAAGTACATCGCTATTAGGGCTGGGTATCGATTCAGATGTTCCAGATCGATTCAATTTCGATTCACAAGCTATCAAATCGATTCGATTTCGATTCTCGGTTAAATTTTCGATTCCAGTTCCCGTGTCGGTTTTTATACTCGATTTTATATTCAACTCAATGAATATAGATTTAATACAAATACTATATTAATAAAAAAAATAACGGTGAACATAAGTTTACAAGTGTGTAATTAATAAAAAGAAATTAAAAGCCACAACACTATCATTGTCATCTTGCTTGCGAAATCTAATATGCTTCCATACCTCTTACTTTTTATGTGAAGGTGGCATCAACGTTGATGATTCTGAATCGACCACGTTTAAAAAAAAAAAACAATTAATCGAAAAATAGATTTTTTTGCCCAGCCCTAATTGCTATCTGAAAAATTGCCAAAGACGGTGTTACAGGGACACAAGAAGTATGACAAGGGAGACGCAGCGTCTCGTTCCCTTCCCAGGGAACAACAGTTACATACGTAACCCGAGACATTTTCATGTGTCAAACACAACTATGCAAAAAGGCATTTGGGTATGAATCAACATACAGAAAATATAAGCATTTAAAGCAAACAGTTTAGCACGTGTGCTTAAAAGGCAAGACATTTTTTCATTTTATCCTACACTTCACAGGAAATAATATGGATTTTTTCCAGAAAACTTCTTGCATAAAATAGATTCAAGCACTTTCAATGACCTGTATGTATATTTTCAAAACTTCCCAGGGCCTTGAATTTCCCCCCTAGATTTACAAACTTTCAAGGATATCAAGGACCCGTGGGAACCCTGAAAATAAACCCCACCAAACGTGTAGACCTAGTTTGTATCAGTACTTAATGGGAGAACTATACCTCAGTATATGTGTTTAAATGTCACTAGTAAAATGGTATTATGTGGAAAAGTCAATCTTATCTCGATGGTACACACAATGAAAATAGGTAACATTTACTGCAGCCTGCGGCCTCATAAAACCCCAAGCGATGGAGCACAGGAGAAAGAGACTGAATTATTCTCATTCCTTTACTTGTTTTAATGGGCCCTTGTGTCTTTCCCATTGCAGGAAAAACTGTCAAGTTTATTAGGCAGTACAGTATTTAGTCTGGAATTGTACTGTACTGTATCCGATAACATGTTTTGCTGTTTGTAGGGCAAGCAATACAGTTTACATTCCTTCCTTCTCCCTTCAAACCGACTATGCATAAACATCTTAAAGGTGAAATTTCTATACTGGCAACCAACAGAACAACACCCTCGTCTACCACTGTTTGGACAAACAGGTAGCTCCATAAGTTGGACCACCCAAACAAACATCAATGTTTCGATAGTGACCAAAAGCATGTTCATACATTTTAGGAAGTCAACCTTCAAATTGCTTACTTATATTCGTCTAAACTGGGGCAGGAGAAAGTGTTTTAAAAAATCATGTACTGCACCTTTAAAGCAATATTTCATTTTTTGTTTATTCTAATGTATATGTACCAGCATCGGCATGCTGTTGAATACCTCAGACAATCTTTTAAACATCTCCTTCAGTGTTTATCAACAAACGGGATGCACGTTTACAGTAAATACTAATTTATTGTCTGAGGTAATCTACAGCATGTGACAGATGTGGTACACAGACGCTAGGATGAAATAAACTCGGAATATTCCTTTAGCAGACCACCCTTCCCCCTCAAACACAAGCACAAAGAGATAGGCAACAGCTGTTCCTGAGGTAGAGGTGCGAATTCTTGACTAAAGACCGGCCCCCGTGCCCCGGCACTCCAGGTCACGTCACCAGATCTGAAACACTTGTGGCTTTCCGACTGACGTGGGTCCATCCGTCAGTTACGGCACCCCTTGGTTTCTCCACCCACTTCTGTTTATACTGCTGAAGTGTGGTTTACCCAACCAGCGTTAACACTCCTAGGCTAGACCCTATAAAACTTCTGATGCTTCGTTCCTTTCCTGTTTTTCTACTGAACGAAGACATAAAAATTCTGTCTGTTTTGGCTTCTTGCTGAGTCCGTGTGCAGCTGTTGGGTGCCGGTTTCCACTTGGTTCCCTCCTGCTGTGGGACGAACGCTCTGAGAGGAGAAATGGAGAGGTATGGAAACAGCTGGTTCCCATTCACAATCACATCGTCGGTCAGACGCAAATGCATTCCCTCTTTATTCTGCTGCACGGTCGGGAAAGAAATGACGTGCTCAGGAGAAAACAGAAAGACACTGACTAGAAAAACATAAGGCTGCTTTTCACATGTACATAAGCAACTTCAAGGGAAAGAGAGTTGTTTATATGCCACCAAAATGGCATTAAAATTTTGTCATCTTTTACACACCTTGATGTCGTTTCGAACCTGGCAACTTGAAACTGAAAAAGTTATAAGTAAGTATTTACAAATCCAATTTTTAGTATTGGAATCGGTCCAATACTGATCAAAAATGCTGGATTGGATCTTGCGAGAAAAAGAAAATCAAATCATTAGCTGAAGCGATTGATGTAAATAAGTTAAGCAACATGCTATAAAGAGAGTTGTGTCACAATCATGTACAGTTACGAAAAACTGCTTATTTATGAGCAAAAGCTCCAAAATCACATTGTCCTTTGTCTGTGTAGACAGAAGAGGCTCACGCTTTTTCTAAGTCTCAAAAAAGTCTGGTGGGTTTAGGACAACAACATTTACTTTTCATGATTAGATGAACTGTTCCTTTAAAGGCAAAGTGTAGTCAATTTTTTACGTGTACGCAAGGATCCGTGTACAGTTCACGTGATGCAACCTTCATCATCAAGATGGCGCGCATACTGTACACGCGCTGCGGGATTTTTGAAACCCCATGTACATTGTAGTGATGCACCGAAATGAAAATTCTTGGCCGAAACAGAAAACCGAAAAAAGCAAACCAAGGCCGAAAAACCGAAACCGAAACACCGAAAGAAATTATTATGCCAATTATTAGTACAATTGCATTTATGGCTTTCACTGTGTACTAACTAAGGGTGTGTGACGGATCAAAAAACTCACAGTTCGGATCACATTACAGTTTTTGAGGCACAGATCAGATTATTTTTCCGATCACCAAAAAGCGGGTGGGAAAAATCTAATAAACAATAAAGAAATTGCAAACATTTCTAAAAAATAACAAAGTTGTACATTAATAAGGTCTGAAATTAGCATTACAGAAATCAAATTAAATGAATCATAACACAATAAATGTATATTATTATTTTTAGAGCTATTTGTCTCTTTGTCATGGGTTGTTTGATTAACATTAATGACACAGACTTAAGTAGGTTAATCTGACTGTAATGTATACATACATTTAAGACATAAACACATTTTTTTATTAGAAAAAGAATACTGTGGAGAGAATTTTGTTTATATGTGCCCTATCAATAACAGAGAGATTTTATGTTTGCTTGTTTTTTTTTTAAACGCGTCTCCCTAGTATGTGCACTACCAAGGGGACTTAAATGCGCACGCTCAAACAGAGAAGGAGGGTGAATCTCAAACAGCGCAACAGTCGCTCCACATAAAAACGTTGTTTCTCGTTGCTTTATTCGCCAAATGTACGTTAATGGATTACAGTATGAGACACATTAGCGCGACTCTCTCTAAAGTTTACACATCAAGACATGCTTAATCTTTGCAGACGCGTGCAAACGGCTCGACCCTGAGTGAAACCTGCTTGAGCACGAAGGGGAGGGGTGGGTGACGACTGGACTGATCACCGTGAATGAAACCCAAGCGCTACCGCACAGATGGAAGTGGCGCGGTTGACATTAATTTTCGGTTTACATTTTCGGCTGGATTTTTATTTCGGCCCGAAATTGATAATGCTATTTTCGGCCGAAATTTTCGGCGACCGAAATTTCGGTGCACCCCTAGTACATTGTATGTGTATTCTCTGTTTGTTTTGTTGTTGTGGCTGGCAGTGCGAGCTGCTTGGCGCTTTCGTGACATGAGGCCAAAGGTTTGAGGATATCAAGTTAAGTTGCGGAAGCTACGTTGCGGAAGCTACGTTGCGGAAGCTACGTAGACCTACGTAATTTAACCTGAGCGAAAAACGTAATAAAACATGAAAATATATATTCCCAAATATTTAATATAGGCTATAGGGAATTGCACGCAACATACATGACCAGCGGGTTACTCACGGGTTATGAGACGACCCGCGCATCACTTTACATAGCTGTGTGTTTGACCGTGCTTGTACTTTTTTGAGCGTACTTTTGCGTACACTTAAAAAACAGACTATACTTCAGGGCTTAAAAGAAACCTAATTGAGAGCAAAAAAGGATGAAGACACAGGGTGTTGTGAAGTATTCCCCAGGCTCTATAATTCACATTACAAAGCACACTGACTCTATAAAATAAAACTGTCCTCTCTCCAGCGACCCAGCTGTGCTTGCCTTTCTCTCTCTCTCTTTCTTTCTTAGTCTGTCTGTTCATTCCCTTAATTTCTCACTCCTGGTGCTCTCTGGCATTCCGGGAGTAAAGGCGGCGTGAAAAAGGTCTTTCCCTCGGCATGGGAACAAAAGCTTTAGGCTCAGTGAGTGACGCCTCTGAAGACCGCTGACCTCTGACTGCTGAAATCCACCGAGACTGAAATCCGCTAACGATCTCATGAGCCCCAGCCCAGATGAAAGGTAGAACAAGAGAGAGAGAGGGGGGAAGCGAAAGAGGAGTGACAGAAAAAGGATATAAATATTACAGAATCTTTATGGTCGCAATAAGGTTAATGGAATGCTAATGCAGTTATTCAGATAGAAATTGTCAAAATATCAGATCTGTGCGATACATTTAACAGTGTAAATGCAGCCTACAAGACAGACGGAGGGCTGGTGTTATTCATAACATTTAAGTGTCGACAAACAAACCTGTTACAAAACCTGTATGGATGCCATGCGCTAAGCTGACACATGCATTAAAAATTAGAAGTTATTATATTTGTGCGTTTGTGTGGGAGCGATGAAATGCGGACAACATCCCGAGACAAAGCCTGTTTAGTGAGAGTGTGTGTGTAGGGCTGGTTGATTTAATTTTATAAATATATCTTAAAGGGACACTACACTTTTTTTTGAAAATATGCTTATTTTCCATCTCCCCTAGAGTTAAACATTTGATTCTTACCGCTTTGGAATCCATTCAGCTGATCACCTGGTCTGGCGCTACCACTTTTAGCATAGCTTAGCATAATCCATTGAATCTGATTAGACCATTAGCATTGCGCTCAAAAATAACCAAAGAGTTTCAATAATTTCCCTATTTAAAACTTGACTCTTCTGTAGGTACATCGTATACTAAGACCAACTAAAAATTAAAAGTTGCGATATTTTTTTAAGCAGATATGGCTGGGAACTATATTCTCATTCTGGCGTAATAACCAAGGACTTTCCTGCTAAGCTATGCTAAAAGTGGTACCGCCAGACCCTAGGATCAGCTGAATGAATTCCAAAACAGTGAGAATCAAATGTTTAACTCTAGGGGAGCTGGAAAACGAGCATTTTTTTTTTAAGTGTCATTAATATTTATGTACTTGTTACGAAACAAATTAAAAGAGATATTTTATTAAATAACCACAATTTCACTAAACACAGTCATTGGTGCAAAGAAGATGTTTCATGCCAAAAAAAATAAAAGCAAAACAACAAGGCATCGTATGAGTGTGTAAAGGGAGTGGACATGCATGAAGTCTGCCCAAAAATAAATAAATATGGATGCTGTCTAAGAATGTGTGTGTGTTTAGACGTCTATACAATGTAGTGAGCTGAGCCAGCACTCTGCTAGCTGAGTCAGGAAAATGCATTAGACCGAAGTAAACACACGCATTTACACCCAAACACACACAGTCACATGGAACATCACAACAAAGCAGTTCCCTAAAGCGAAACACTGGCATTAATCGAACAATAATCCCATCCTGCTTTTGAGTTCATCAAACAATACATGGTTCTCTTAAATATTAAAAATGCACATAACAGGCAGAACTGGCTAAACCACAGTGTCTGATTGGATGCAAGCTCTGCAGCTTACTGGAGTGGAAAGGCTGCACATTCAGGCACATTATAACCGTGTCTAGCCCATCTCTGCTGCTCAACCTTCGTCTCACAACACAATCTGCTACAATAAGTCCAATTAACCTTGAACCAGACGGGTCATCTACCAGCTAATCAATTCCAATGTAAAGATAGGACACACACACACACAAAAGTACAGACAGACTCGTACACTCTTCTGTGACACGTCTGGCTCGTAAAAACCTCATCATGCCCGTGACGAAAGATTTTTATAGCAATAATTATTTTATTGAAACAGCTGATTGATTTAATGGACTTCAATGAGACCGTGAAGAACAAGCCAAATGTTGAACATGCAAAAGGTCAAAGACACTTGTTTTTTTTATGCTGATGTGAGATCAGTATTGTGGTCCATTATGTAAAACAATGGCAGGTGTTAGTAATCTGCAATGTAGTTCAATATCTACTGTGGGGTGTATAAAAAGACAGCCAGGTGTACTTGATGCCATCATGTGTCTATATTAAAATCATAGAGACTCATGTGAATCCCTGATTGTGGCCAGAAACAGAGAAAAGGCCTCAAAATCTAAGAAAGTAGTCCCAGGAAAACATGAAAGAGAACATGATTAGATCTGCCCTTATTCTGCCCTCAAATAAAATAATCTAACCTAACCCAACAATATCTCCAGATACATGCATGTCTAGACAAATACAGTGTAAATCTATGGATTTGACAGATTATATAAATGAGATGATGTTTTTCAGACAGCGGTAAGCATAGCAAATCAGCACTTTATTAACATCTGTCACAGTTTTCACAGTAACTTTTTAACCACAACCATCCACAACCAAAACTACTAATCTCGAGAGTTTTGAAGCCATTTAGACACCTTGTTGTCCGAAATCGGATCTGGTGAGACTTTGATCACCCGCAACACTGCGCCGCAATGTTTAACATTGACGAGCCAGCGGAAGACTCTGAAGACTGCACCTGCATCTCAAGGCAACACGTGTTTTCTCCTCATCTTTTTTTAATTGCCGACAGCCATTTCCTGCCACTATAATCACACCCATAATTTCCTGCACAAATGCCTCTAATTTCCCAGGTCATAGGGGCTTCCAGAAAATGCTAAAGCCTACCGTCTTATTTCTGTGATATATAAAGAAAGATGGATGAGATAAAAACAGAAAGAGTCTAAATGGATCTACAATGTCACCAGCCTAAATTCCCCTGTGCTTCCAATTGAGACATCACTCTCGCTACAGTGAGGAAGAGGAATGCTATAAAGGATGCTAATCCTCGCTTATCTGGCCTGCAGCTTTGGAGCACAGCAGGTCAACTATCTCAACCCCCACTAAAAAAAAGCAAATGGCAACTACACATCGTGGTCTATGGACTCAGGGTATCTACTCATCAGTAAGCACAGGTCATCTAATCCTGAAGCATCAGTCCCTGAACCATAATCCCTTTGTCACTCGATGTACATCTCTAAATGCTGATACAGATTAATTCAAACATTCATGGGAATAACCTGGTGGTGCGGTTTGCTGGATGGTAAAACTATACAAAGCAGCACTTTGCAGTTCGGGCGACCCACCTAAGCTGGGAAACCCTACCGCCTTAACTAGGTCGTCCCAAAAAAAATTTTGCTGCACAAAAGGCCGTCAAGTGCATCTCGGAGAACAGCGCGGACGCGCTTCACACCGCGAGCAGGCACGTGCGCTACACGGCCAAATGAGAGTAAGACGTGGTCCGTCACTGTCTGGAGGATAACTAGCCAGTTAATCTAACATCTCGGAGAATAGCGCGGACGCGCTTTACACCCCGAGCATGCACGCGCGCCACACGACCGAGATGGTCCGTCAACTGTCTGGAGGACAGCCAGTTGATAAAACGCGCGTCCGTGAGAACTGTAAGTGGACTTATGTTTTGGGTTTATTGTATTACTCTATAGTTCTTGCAAATTTAAAGTAGGGCTGAAACGATTCATCGAGTTACTCGATTTACTCGATTCAAAAAATCCCTCGAGGCAAAAATTCTGCCTCGAAGCCTCGTTAAATTCCTATGACGCGCACTACACGCGCCGAGATCTGATTCACACGGACCATTGTTCAATGTTCAGGAAGCACATCATAGCGCGTGGTACATTTTGAATTTAGTTGGCGCGATGGCGGAGAGTAAATATGTCCATAAACGGCAGAGAGAGAATGTCTAAAGTTTGGGATCATTACATTATCATTAAATTCAGCATCTGAACCGAAAACATCCACTGCTGTTACACCAAGCGTCTCTGAAACAGGGTAACGTAGCTTCCGCTGATTTTAATCCCATACTGTATTTGTAGCGATGTCGTTTGACTAGATATGATGTTTAGCGTTTATGTTTTTAAGTAGTAAACGTATTAACGTTCAATTGCAGGAGAGTATATAGCTTTAAATAGAACCCCTTCACACACGCAGGCCCGGATTAAGAGGACCTTGGGCCCTGGGGCTATAGCAAACACCAAAGGCCCCCCTTCATCTGATTGCCAAGCCAGTCTTCTACCGCAATAGCCTACATATTTTTTATTGTTATTAATCAATGTATTTAATTAATGTTTTTCTTTATCATTATTTATTATTATTATTTTTGCACACTAAAGAGTTCAGGCTATTTAACACAGTAACCCTCCACTGCACAGATTTTGGGAACATTTTATTGATAAAACATTTGTACTCTATGTAGTGCATTTACTCCAGATATGAACTCAAAAACATAAAGGTTGCCAAAAATCAGCAAAAACATTACTCCTACTTCAGTCATACTTCCTCAATAAGTACTTAACCATGAATTATTTAAGTATAGTTCAAAAACATCACCCTCATGTTGATAGCATGAGGGATATTAATAGCCTACATTTACACTCCATTTACAATTACATAAATGCTATGATTGTTATTTTAGAAGAGTTTATTGAAGAGCTGATATACAAGGTGATTTTGGCTACACTACCTCTCAAGCATTGCAGAGCTTTACGCCTGTTTAACACATACTCCATATGCAGTGCGTTTGCTGTGCGTAATTTTTTACGTAGCCATGTTAACAGGTTAGAGCTTTCACACAGCATACGTATGCGGTCCGTCCTATCCGTTGCAGATGCGGTGCGGTGCAGCAGTGCTGCGATCGTTTCGGCAGCGAGTCTATTTTTGCTGTATGGCACGCAAGCTGCACGCGCTGATTTAAAGTGATAGCGCATGTTTTGTGGTCAGAATGAACACGGATTTACACAAAAATGCAGTAATTTGGCTCTAAATGGATGTAAATAAAGTTTTTCAGTAGTTTTTCTGTAATCTTATTTGTTTAATCCCAGTATGAAGCAATTAAGGCAAAACACCACGAGTTAAAAAAATTATATGTATAACATCTT
Source organism: Misgurnus anguillicaudatus (assembly GCF_027580225.2). Taxonomy (NCBI): domain Eukaryota; kingdom Metazoa; phylum Chordata; class Actinopteri; order Cypriniformes; family Cobitidae; genus Misgurnus; species Misgurnus anguillicaudatus. The sequence continues at coordinate 25,863,217 of NC_073350.2, read as the reverse complement.
GTTAAATATTCTACCGTGTTTATATACATTGCATATACATAAAGTATGCTATTAATTTTACCATTGTTTAATTATACTAACATAGTCTTTTAGTTTTTATTTGTAAAACAACAGTAACCAAATTTATATTGTCTTATAACAATATCCATAACCATGGACATTTTAGTTAAACTAAGGTAATACAAATCATAATCAATCTGACAAAAACCGCTTTGTCAACCGTTAAAATTATGGTTAATTTTTCTAAAGAGAACTATACAAAATGATCTGTTTGATAGACGGGGAAGCGCACCTGTCAATCCGCGCTATTATTACAGAGCGAGGCGAGACGAACGCGCTCAGTAATATGGAATAATGTGTTGATCTTGAATGATTGTAAGAATACATTTGCTTTAAATATAATGTTTGTCATACAACGTTTTGGGAAATAATAATGATTTTTTTCAATTGTTATTGAGCTTATGTAGACTTGTTGCAGTTATAACAGCGTGTTTGGCGTATTTAGAGTTTATTTCAGTAATAATGCTGTTTTTCCGGTAATAATAATACAATTTGCATGTCAATCTTGCTTCCTTTTCTGTTTATTCATGTCATTATGCTGTTATTTTAATTATTTGAGAATATTTCTTGCCATATGAGCTTCATTGCCGTTATATAAATACTCTCGTCTATGCAAATAGGAAATGTAGCCTATAACGTAACCATGCCTGTCACCTATATTTTCTCTTCAAAAGTTATAATGCTAATTTATATTTATGATATGTGGAGATAAATAGACCTTTGATCCTTTAATGTGTCCTGTCCATTACACTAGAGATTTTAAACATCCTAGTATATCAAATAATATCTAAAGTATATTGATTTGTGAAGAAAAAAAAAACAGAAGTCTATTTATTATATAATACACGCGGATCTGTGACGATGCAGGGGGGTGAATATTGTATTCCTTTTTTTGTTAACCACTTTCACTTTTTTCAGCATTTTTGAACTCCAGCGGAGATGGGTCTGTCTGCAAGAGAGGGGCGTAACTATTGCTCCAGCGAGAGTTTTATAGCGCTACAATGTTCATGAAAGCATAACGAAAAGAGGCGTTTCCCAACGTCATGGCGCATATTGTAGAGTTAATTTGATTGGGCGGTGAATTATATAATTCAAGTCACATTTTCCAATAACGTCTTGTTATTTTATTATACACAAATCAACCACCTATTATTTGACAATCTCATTTCCTCCAGCCAATCACGGGCCCCCTAATCCCGCGGGCCCTGGGGCTTCAGCCCCACCTAGCCCTTATGTTAATCCGGCCTACACACGCATGCACTTTACAGGTGTGTGTACCAAAAAACGGCACCACAGTGCAATCATATATGGGCAACTTGTAATCTGACATATTTTGTTCAATAATAATAATCTTTGTCTTATTGGAGTTTAGCATAAGTTATTCTCTCTCACGCGAGTCAGACCGATCGCGCAATGCATCACATATGCTTAAACTTTTATGTAGCCACGCAACAATAATTTCAGCATGCATTCACTGTATTCACCGGGACGTGATGTTGTGATTTTTCAAACGGATTCTTAACCTAAAATGCACCGCAATGCAAGTGATGCAAACCAAATGCAGCGTTCTATTGCAATGAAGCAACTGGTCTGACTGGGGTATCACTCTTCTTCCTCATGCACAGAAGAACGCGTGCACACATACAAACACAGGTGTCACGTGCGCGGACACACACAGGTTGTTACCATAGCAAAAAGGGTCACCCCAGAAATTATATATTATATGTTAGTAGCCTAATGGTAAATGCTGCAGGTGTAGAAATGTACATAAACCAGATATTTACTTTGATGTCAGGGCTAGATTACAGCATGAAACCTGTTGTGCATATTAATAAATTAAAGTGTTTAATTGTTGGCACTGGCACTTATAAACAATAAATGGGTAAAATTGAAATAAATAGGCTTATTGTTTGGAGCCAAATACCTCTGTTTTTTTAAGAAATAAAAGCCAAATGCTTGAACATTTTACAGCCAAGTCATTTTCGTGATGCATTATTTGTTTTGGTTGTTTAAAAACACACACAAAATTTTATCCGATTACTCGATTAATCAATCGATTCAGTGCTAGATTAATCGATTACAAAAAGAATCGATAGCTGCAGCCCTAATTTAAAGTAAGATAGCTGGTGATTTTTGTTGTTTGAGCAACCTGCTAGCTAGGTTGCACGTGCCTGTTGATTCGATATAATTCAATTTTTGAGCGCTCTTGCTAACGGTATTTATGGGCATTATTTCCATGCTACAGTAGTTACCCTCCTTTAAGATAATGTGGGGAATAGTGCGAATAGTGGGAAATAATCAGTTTTTACAATCTTCACGCCATCTATCATTGTTTGCCAGATGTTCTACAAATCTGCTTCAGTTTGTGTTTATTATAGCTATTCCTGAATTTAATTAATTAATAATCTAGTATGTATGTGTTCATTTTCTGTCATAGTTTCTTATAAAAGAAGTTTTATTTGAGTGTTTTGAATAAAAATATTTTCATTTACATCATGACGCGCCCCGCCACTATGATTACTAAGCCCCCTGGCAAAGCCAATCCGCCTTACCCTAGTACCACCTTAAGTTAACTAACAAATTTTCTCCGGGAAACCCTGCTATATATGTACAATTAAGCAGTAAAACTAATTTTTTCACGAAGTAAAAAGAATTAACAATAAACCAGCTGATTTTTAAACATGCGGCCTCACTTTACTATCATTTCGCGTTTTCTACCTTTAAATGCAAAGTCAGAACTATTTATTATAACATACAGATTTATATAAATTACATTTTTCAAAACCTTCAAAGGTTAAACCTTTGTACCTTCCAAACAAACAAGAAGGATTTAAAGGTGACCTTGCTGACATGGTCCTTTTTGATTGACGCCTATTCAACAGTCACATTCCAAACCAATGTGGACAGGTCTGTCAATGGAATGAGATCAATAAGATTGAACAATAGTAAACCCTAGGGGCGGGGACACCTTGACCTCATGAATAAACCTGTCTATCTTTCCCAGCTAAAGTAACCAATGAGAGGTCAGAAGAGGTTCTGCATCTGGCTCACCTCAGAAATGGCCTTCACAAGGCCCCAAGGGCAAGAAGAGGAGAACATAAAAAGAAAAAGCATTGAAAGCAAATCAAAAAACTAAAGGGAAAGCATGCAATTTCTGTGCCACTACTAGCATCACCAAACAGAATTACGGAAATATTAAAGCTATGTTTTGAAAATGTCACATGGCAACACTTATACACCTTACACAAAATTGCGAAAAGCTTACTTGTAACTGTTATGTAAAAAAGCATATTAAAAAAAATGAAGAATAACGTCCAAAAAAGTCCAATTTCGAAGTGAATAGACTACAGCAAGTTATTACCTTCCAAAACAAAATGGTTATGATTTATTACAGTACTATGAGGTTTTGCTGGCCAGGCAAAATAACTAGTGCGCTGCAACAAACAACAGCTGTTCCCGCTGCAAATAGCCCTGCTGATTATTACCAACATATGTAAATTACATCCAGAAGACGTGTCATACTAAATCTCTATGGTATATATTTAGTACTCTGATAGCAATAAGCGGGGCAGACTGCAGCCATAACATAGGATTATTTTAAACAGTAAATGTGCATGAGAGATTGAAGATGCAGCCAAAAACAAAGGCTCTAAATCTGTGCATTTAGGTGCAATTAGAGCAAGTCATCAGGATTACATGCGTTTAATCGTCCTTGTGCATGCATGACTAAAAAAACGGGCCGAGCAAACAAACATACACACTGTCATGGGAATTACACATCCATCCCTGGCACAGAGGAAATGTAGGGCAAAAATAATAAGCTTTCCGCTCGGCTAGCACTGTGGAGGTGGCGCTGTCTGGCATACAACGGACTTAATCATTGTGCAAATACGCAGAAAGAAGTGAACAACTAAAGAGCTACCGCAATGATGCCAAACCAAAAAAGACTGTTGCGCCATCCTTGCATTAAGTGATGGCTACCGTCCATCAACAATCAGATGATTACATTGAAGACAATCAAGTTGGATGCAACTGCACGGAGCAGTCAAGACAGGCTTGTGACACGGTGATTCATGGCTGTTGAAGAGTAAACATTGCAAAACAAAGACATCACAGAAACCAAGCTATAGCTCCCGGTCTTTATTGCTTTTTTCGCCCTGGGACACGCCTCCATGACAATCGACACAGGTACAACGCAGCCACTGTTTCTCTCAACACTTGGCAGGAGCTGTTAGCTTTATGCAAGGCCTTATTATGCTCATAATTCATTTTTTTTTACAAGTGCCTGTCAATCATCTGATTAGTCATACTGCGTTTCTTCAGGTGAAAGCAGACAGCCAATTACAGACTTGTTAAGATGTGACATTCCTCCAATTTTCACCCTCAAGGCTTCGCCGGCAATCCCCCCTTCTTTATAAAATTAAAAATATCTAATTGTGGAAGCGCTTTGCTCAGCCTGCTGGTGTTAATGAAAGACTCTGGGTTTGATCTTTCCATGCACACAAAGGAGATAGAGATGAGGACATGAATGTCTTTGAGCATTTCACATAGATCTGCCTGTCCCCATTTGAAGTCTCTCTTTGTGACGGAAACCTCCAAAGAGTCCACTTAGCAAGCATGAGAGAGCCGTATTAGTCCCACTGAGAACAGAGATCTGGTTCAGAGAGAGAGAGAGAGAGAGAGAGAGAGAGAGAGAGAGAGAGAGAGAGAGAGAGAAGCCAGAAGGAAACAGGTCTCTGTGCGTCAGCCACCCTCCTGAAATCTCCCTCTCTCACAATAAGCAAAGATCCTTGAATGAGATTCGGTTCAGCCAAAGGGGAACTGTGGAAACCTATCTGCTGATATTTCAATCTGTTCGGTTGTGCTGTGATACAGCTCGAAACAAAGCTCAGCGCAGGACAATGACGGAAAACCTAACGTAGACGGTACGCTTCGGTGCCCTGGTTTATAGCGTTTGTCATTTTAAATATTGAGCAGCTTGTCATCCAGGGTTACTCTCACATATCAGGTGGAAAGGAAGGAAAATGATCCCTAAGGATAATGGGAACGTTCAAGCCTGATCAAAATCAAAGTATGATTTTACACAGTTTGATTTTAAGTTAAGGCTGCTATAAGAAAAGAGATAAAATTGATAACTAATTTCTTTACTCTCTGTGCTTGAAAAAACTATAGTTAGTGACGCTAAAATTTTATGGAAAAAACGTATCCTTGCCATATCTACAACTAGTTACATTTGTATTGGCAAGAATTATAATAGAGCACATAGGTTGGTTTCTGTAGCTCAATGGTAGAGCATTGCGTTAGCAGCGCAAAAGGATGTGAGTTCTCAGGAACACACATAATGATAAAATGTATACCTTGTAATTGGAATATAACTGTGGGTTCACACCAGACGCGAGTTCAACGATTTGCGCGAGTAGATTACATACAAAGTCAATGCAAAGACTCGATATGGGCATGAAAACACCTCTATTCACTATTCGCCTCAAACGCATCTTTGCCCAAATTGAAAATATACAACTCAAGCGAAAAATTCGCATGACAAGTAAAATCCCGCGAGTAATCTAGAGCGATGCCCCGCGTTTGGTGTGTACGTAGCATAAGTTAGGGTTAGGCCAAATGGATGAATGAATATGTAATCAAACACGACATAGCAGAAAATAACCATTTAATCTTATCAGTTTCAGTTGTTCAAAATAATTTTTTTTAAATTAAAGAACTGTTGAAAATATGAAAAGATGATAAACATGCAATACCTTAATACAGAAAATATGTAAATTATTCTGAAGGCAGAATGTGTGATACTAGTTAATATTAACTTTCATTGGCTTTCATTTTTAAATCCTCCTGCTTCTTTCAATCTGTAGATATTCTTTATTATTTGTAATCATTTTTGTTAGTGATTGCACCCGAATTTAACTTCTGGGTCAAAACCGATGCCAAAAAATCTGGATGGACTTAACCAAAAACCAAAACCTGAAAAAGACTTTAAAAAATGATCTATGTTTTTGTATACTTGTATTAGACTTTTTAGTTTTATTAATTTAATAAATCCGAGTTGGACTACAAACCAATAACTACAAAACAATAAAATAATCAAACTTTTTTGCAAGTAACACAAAAATTGGATGAAAATAAAATAAAACTAAATATTATTAATTTTGACGCAACAGAATCAAATTTAAACAGCTTTTTATCTAAATAATGTCATTTTCGGTCAAAAATGTTCAGTGGACAAAACTTTGGTGCATCTCTAATTTTTTACACACAATCCATGGATTACATAGATCTGAATGTGTGCACTTATAATAAGTGAAAGATTCACTAGATATCCAAATATGTGAATAAGACTGAAATGAAACTATAGTTATTCAAATAAAGCATTTGGTGGGGTTCAGACCCGACTGGATGGATGGTACCGAGTGTAACAGTGTCAGGTGTGGAGGCAGATGGCTCCATGCATCTGATAGGGTTTGCCAGCAGCCTCGATCACTTTCCCATGGGCCTGTGCAATAGGCAACAAAGAGGGAAGCTTCCAAAATGGCTGGATTCTTATGTGAGGCTGAACTGTGAGCTATAAAATTTTACAAAGATACTGAAAATCTATAAAGATAAAGCAACTGATAAAACGTAAGGTTTTTGTTAGAATGGAGCAAGTGTTAGATCAGGTGAATCAAACATTGAATAATGTGTGACCAAACTGTAAAGGGTCCAAAACTACTAAGGCTGTCAACCAGCTAAGGTTTCAAGTACAATGTCAATAATCTTAAATAGCTTTGCAGTCACATGACTGCATTTTCTTCAGTTTTGCCTGACCTTTAAGTTCAGACACCACGTGATTACACAAACTAGCTTACTGCATAGCAAAATCACAAAAAGCCTGTTCTATAGTTTACCCAACACAGAACATTAAGGATTCAGTAACCCAAAGTGCTAAGGTGATTCAGGTGATTTCGCAAGAGACGTCAGCAAAACCATTCAGGCAGAAGTGAGAGTTGGCGTCAGCTCTTCAAGGTTGTCTACCACAATAAGGATGAAATGGTCTACTCTCTACCGACCTGAAAACCAAACTCCCAGGCCTTTAGGCTGGGGAAGTGTCATAGGAAGACAGTCCATTGTGTTGACACCTTCAAAAGAGTCATGAAAGGGAAGTGAAAGAAAATAACCGGGACTCAATGTCTGAACTTAATAGCCAACTAAATGGAACCCTTTTCCTGGAAAAGGATGAAATTTGATTTCATATAGTCGAAATACACCATTGTTTGGGGTAACCAAATGAAAACTAAATACCTCGAAAAAAATCAGACATCCACATCGCAAGATGTTTATTATACATTTATCCAATGCAACTTAGAGTGCACTTAAGATAAGCATTTCAGTGTTCCTTGTGCTTAAACCGATGATCTTTGCGCTGCTAATGCAGTGCTCTACTAACTGAGTTACAAGAACACTGAAAACACTGAACAAATGCAATTCCCATGTGTCATGTAAAAGTATATTTTTGGCTCATATGAATAGTTTTAAAATTGACATTGGCAACTAAATAACAGCAAGCTACTTTAAACGTTCAAAACGTTTGTCTAAAGAGATTTGCTAAGGATTGTCTGGGCAGGGATAGTGGAAGGAATGTGGATTTTGGTGGTCCCTTTTAAGAGGCGGCACAAATGTGCATAAGCAAACACACATAAAACAAATGGAGAATCTGGGGTCTTTCTGGGCCAAACTGAAGTACCGTTGACGATGTGCTGCGGTGATCTTTCCTGTACCCATGCGGGGAAGCTGAGAAAGGTCTGGCTATTGATTTCTTGGGCAACAGATGGCCATAACTAATCCCTGTCTGTGTCCATGCATTTTCCTGACGCGATTCCATTGGAAAAAATCCTGTCCCTCTTTACTACACTCATTGCTACCAAAAAATTAACAGTGGATCCTTTGTCCTCTTCATCAGTTTCTGAGAAAACACTTCAAGGGTCTGATGGATGTTGACAGCACTGAACACAATTTGCCACTGGCAGTCACTGTTAATATTTTTCATAGTGTCCAGTTGACATACATAATCATTTTTTATTAGATGCCATTCTCACCACAAACCCACGAGCAAGCCATGTCTAAGATGGATGTGACTATTTAAGGACATTTTAGAAGTTTACAGATGGGTAAACAGATTAAAAACAACGCATCCGATCTGAGACCCAGGATAATGAAATACTTCCTTTTCTGAGAGAACCAAAAGACAAAGTCTTTCAAAAAGAGGTCATAACAAGGGCAGAGGTTTGTTTAGTCTTCAAATTAAGCCATTTGGATTGTGTTCCCTGCGGTGTTCTCAACTACCAACCTTGATTTTGTAAACTTGAGACCCATCTTAACTTACTTCCTTTCCATTATCTGTGAATTATGCAAACTATTCACATAATGTGCCCCACCATGCAGGATCTGTCCTCTCAAATATGCTCTGATTGTTTATCATCCCTAGGGAACCAGAAATGCACATGAAAAAACTCATTTTGAGCACTCTTCCCATAGAGACAGACCCAGAAACATACACAGACAAATATGACTCACGCAGTCGCCTATGAACAATGAAAAACAAAGCACACTCGCTATGGGGAGGGGTCTTCTGATTTGGTTGCCAGGGTCAGCAGGGTGTGCTGAAAATTAGATAACTCAATCAACAATCAATCAAGAGCGGGCTCAAACTCAGTTGCGACTAATGTAATTTCCCCGAATTACATTGCACGAGACAACTTGAGAAACATCTGCCAATCTTTTTCCAAGATCTCAAGGTTCGCTTGGATCCTGAGGGACGAGACCAGAGAGTTGCGAAGAAATAACCGGAGACTTAATTATCCTGACCGCAGTATGTAAGGATAGCAGAAAAGTCCCATGAGGTTACCGTGAAGAGTCCCCTAGTGTTGACAGGTGCCTGCCATGACACATGAGAGGAAATTAATCCGCTAACAAAAACAAATCGCCCTCGAGCTTGTTTTCTGTCAGGGGTAGCGACACAAAGGCCATTGATTTGAACCCTGAGCTTGTGGAAAGTGTTTTTGACGGGTTCCCTGCTGTCAGACATTTGGGGTGTTTGACTTCTAATCCACCCCGAGGGGGTTTCAAATGACCACACATAGCAGCAAAACCATTCATTGAAGGGTTTAAAACAGCATTTCACCATTTAAAAGAAACAATTCACTGTAAACACTTAATATTTGTTAAAATTCGAAAGCAGGTTTTTTTGCTGGACCACAAACCACACTCTCAAGAGAGGTGTTTCTGACTAAATAGCCAGGTTGGATATAATTACATTTGGGGTATTTATAATTAAATCAACGATAAAATATATGCAATCTCATTAAATGAGCATTCGAGCCATCTGCAACTCTACGTTTGACATGCAATAAGAGATTCAGGGCGGATATCTTTAGTATTCTCTTGATGGAAACGTTTTATTTAAATGTCACTCAGTTCTAACAGATGACAACAAAGTATTTGCCTAGATTTGAATAATGGATGCGCCTAAAACAAAGAGCCTGGGAGCTACAAAGGGTTTCAGGATGCAAAGCGCACAAACCCCTTCAATTTGGGCATCAAAAACTCACTCAAACCCAGCAAAGAGAGAATATAAACGCAGATTTACAGGGTAGGCTGCCAAGAAGATAGAAGCAACAGCTGGCTGCCAAGGTTACTGCCTAGGAAACCTTTAAAAAAAACAATTTTTCTCTTTAAAGCGTTACAAATTAAGCGAGTCTAATCCATTTCGGACCGTGGCAGGGTTTTCAACACCGTTGAGTAATGAGTGCTTTCGGATAATGTTTTTCAGTGACAGAATGAGCTTTCACACTATTGAATTGAAGATAATTGATAACTGCAAATGCTCTCATTGAAATGGCACAAACTGAAATCCTTAGGTCCGAACTCACTTGCTCCGAACTGCATCAATAACAGAGAGTCTGAAGCGGGCATGAAATATTTGACATTAAAATGATTTAATAAGTTTCAGAAAGTAAACAGAAAGGTGAATATTCCGTAAATATTTCATTTCAATCGCAAATATCCCACAACAGGAGTCACAACAAGCTCCTGACAACTCACGTCGATATACCGTTTATATTTTAATTCCCTCAGACAATAGATTGATATTGACTCGTGCTACTAAATTATCAACAGTCGTACGCGTCAGCGGCGATAAAATTTCCCCTCACTGCCTTTATCTTAAAGTCGACATCTAAATATATCCATTTAGGAAAACACTATATATATAATTTACTAAACCTTCATAGAGGCAGCTAATGTTTATATACACGCGATGTGGACGCGGATAGATCTCTATGGGCAAAGCCCACTACGCTCCGCGGAGTTCACCTTTACAAAAAAGTTTCTTTTAGTCTAAATAGAAGAGTGAGATTTAATGTATCCATCTTACCTCGCCAGACAAGAGACTACAATTCCATTATCTTTTGAAAACGATACAGCGTAGCGATTCCTCGGGTCAACACACGCGTTATTTCCCAAAGAGACGCTTCTTCCACAATAGAAGCACAACAACTCAAACGACTCAGGACGCGGCAGCGCCTGACTGACAGGCCCATCGGCGCAAGTCCCGCCTCTCCTGCTTATTGATTCGCCATTGAGAGCGAATATCCCCGCCTCCTGTGACGAAGGCGTATGATTTGCTATCAGGACGGTCAATCTCTCCCTTTAACTGTTTGGAGGACATAAAGATGCTATTTTGCGATAAGACAGGACTAATTTATAGCCTATGTTAAGTATATTGCATCTGCTAAATAAATTAAGCGGTGTAATTAGATTTAAAAGAAATTTAGCATTTTAAGAGCATTGTTTTGAAGCACTTTATTGTAAGATATTGCCTTATAAATGCTCTATTTAATTTGTCTTAAATTGGCTAATGGATATATTAAAGCTCTGTATTATTGGTATGAACAACCTTGCACGATCTAGTAAAATGTCAAGTTATTTTTAGCTCTGATGGAAGTTGCTCCGTGACATGCGTGCCATCTTATAGCCTGTCAAGAGTCGTGTTTCCTGTATATTATACTCGTGTCTTTACAGTGACCTAAAAGTATTACAGTCTTTTTAACGCAATCGACATAGTGTATGAATCTCAATGACACTGATTCAGTTTGCTTTATTATGGGGAAAACAATAAAGGAACACATGTATTAGAATAACAAAACATTTTATATTGACAGAAATACATTATCATTCAATATGCTGTATGCTTCATGACATTGATTTAAAACTGCGTGAATACAGCTGCTTTACCATTTATTTTACATGCAAACCTCTTTCTGAATGAAGTCCTGTGTTTCTTTACAGTTAAATAGTTAAATTATAATATATAAACCTCTGATTCTGATGTAAATGTTGTGAACGGAGGTGTATTTTAATGTACATGGGTTGGCCCATGCTTACCTAATTCTGAACAGGACACACCAATGTGTTAGGGGTTCCCTCTAGTGTTGGGAATAAGCAATGACAATTTCAAACTTTGGTCTATTGTTTATTTATTAGAGATTCCCAAACGTTTTCATTTCTGGACCCACCTAGAAAGATGTAATGTATCTCAAGGCCAACCAAAATATTTTTAAATGGAAATGTGGAAAAAATACACATTTGTCTCTTTTAGTATAGCGTATTTATTATTTTTCTTTAATGTAATATGTTTAATACCAAATACTTATGTTAGGATATCAAAACCATTGTCATTACTGGAACAAATTGGGTTTTTTGTGTCATTCACTTTAAAAGCGACACACCTCAACCCACTGTGTGAGTACAGACTCATAGTTTAAGTCTATACTTTATGACTGTATGAAGATTGATCACAACAATGGAAGATTTGCATTCAGTTTACCACATTTGCATTCATTTCTCTAAACAGAATACAATAACAAATAAAATAATACATGTACAGCATAAAAATGTACAGCAGGTGTCCAAAATAACTCTGACTTAATGGCTGGGTCCACAATAATCCATCTTGCCCACGTGAGAAGTTGACATGTCTAATAACCCATCTCATACATGTACAGGGAGAGTTGCTTGTCCCCTGCTGGCAGTGATTGAAAACCCTGCAATTAAAAAACAAAATGAACTATTAAAACAAGAGTAAAATTTTTATTATAAATTTGCATGTGTCGCATATACTCACATGCCAGATTTTAAACACACTTTACGGTCTAATGGGACATACTGGCCTACTTTTAAAGCTATGTTTGGGACCAAGTACAGCTGTCCAACATGGCAATCAATTTCTTGTTACTCCCATAAGACACCATCATTTTTACAGCCTAGAGTATACATCAGTGTAATAAAAACCATAACATTTCTTGATTAATAACTGGAAAATATCTAAAACAATTGCAGATGCTCTTTGCCACACTCTTTATCAGTTGCAGCTCTTATAAAATGGATAATGTTCCAGTAATTTCTGTATATTTTTGGTTGTTTATGATATAAGTAATCATTCATAGCTTTAGCTTACACTTGTATGAAAGCCAAATGTAATGTAGTGGCCAAAAGTGATGCTCGGGAGGGAAAATGTGTACTATATTTGCTTTTAATGCCCCCTCGGGATAGATCAATCCATCAAAATTAGATAAAACACTAAACGTTTAAGGTATTTATTAGACAAAATAATTTGGCAAAAAAGGCAAACCACATCGTAAGGAATCTGAGTTTTATTCGCATATACAAAAATATGAAAACAAAAGGCTCACAGGTAATAAAGCATTCACTGACTACATCTGTTATTAATATTTCTTGAGCCTCTTTCATGGTAATATTGTGTAGTCATTGCTCTGGCCTTTGTCTTAAACTTGTGTATATTTTTTGCCAAAGCTGAAATTCATATTATACTCCAAACACATCAATGAAACATGCATACAAACATTTTAATGCATCTTTATTTAATAAAATATCTGAATAAAGAGCAAAGACGTCAATTGTTAAAACCTGAAAATCACATTTGGCCACTACTGTAAATGTTGTTCAGTAAAGCTGAACATAATTTAGTGTATGTCCAACAGATGGAGCTATTTGCTAATCACATTACATTTTGGCAAATCACATCTTTCAGCCACACCCTAACGTGTGAATATGGCACTAGTGGACTGAAAACATATGATGGCATAGTAATTAAAACAGCACTACTAAGATATTTATATTTTATTTGTTTTTATCTTGAAAAATTTTACTTTTCTTATAAGAATTTGAATAAATAAACAACAAATGAAAAAGCACGTGTTCAAGTCATCATTAGTGATCTTACCCGTTTCGTCATCCATATTTGTTTCCAGAGTACAATTTGATGTTAAATTTCCCACTTTCCCTCTCCATATATCTTCCAGTTCTTCTTCTTCCTGTTGGAAAAGCCAATGGCCCGGCTGAAGAACGCCTTCTGCGCTGTCAGATTTTCCAGCACAGGTTACTTCTACATCTTCAGCCTTTTTAACCATGTCACTAAAACACACAGCGCAGTCTCTCAAACCACAGTTTATGATACGAGCACTATTACGGGCTCCCTGCAGACCATTAGACAAAGCTTGCAGTGGGACATTTGGTGAGTTTATCTTCACATATTTAGACGTGTAGTATAAATGATTGTTCAGGTCTTTAATTTTGGTGTGAACACTACGGCATTCATGACCACATCCAAATAAAGAGAGACTTGGTAGACTGCATTGACTATCTGAAGGGGAGCCACAAACCAGTTGAGGAGAGGTTTTGTGTTGGCTGATGGGATCATTACTGCTGTTCATAGCTGATTTGTGATTATTGAGGTCTTTACATGTTGTTGAGTTTAAAAGGACGCCCTTTTGCATCAACACAGGGTCTGTGAAGTCATATATCGCATCTAAGTGTTGGGTGTCAACTTCATTGATTGCATCTTCTAAATCCTCCATATTAATCATATCGCAATTGGACCGAGGGTTAACTGTAGTTAGTTCTGCATCACTCACTGGTTCTATCTCTATCATTGAATGTGGTTTTTGATGTGCAGTATTGGTATCCAATGGAGTTGGGGATGAAGGTACTGATTGGTTATTATAAATCATCTCCTCTTTGGTTTCCAGTTCCGAAACGCTGCTGTGGTAACGCTTGGGAAGACAGAAGCTAATGGTTGATCCCAGAGACAGATAAGAGCAGATGTTTTTAACTGGTCCACTTGGAGAAGTCTTCACAGCGTTAGACGCATTGTCTCTTAAAACCATAACAGAGTTGGACTCGTCTTCAACGACAGGATCGGCCATTATCATGCTCTTTTTAACACAAACCTTAAGTTCATTCCCTCTCCTCTCTCTTTCCGGCCAAGTGTTACTCCTTCGCCTAAACATGCTGGACGATTTACCAAACTTCTCCAATCCCATGATGCCAACCGTGGATTGCCGCCGTTGATCTCCCTCCCTACTTCTGATTGGCTCGTTCAGGGTGAATGCAAATCTGGCCACACCTTTCTCAGGTGCATGTACAAAAGACGAATGCGTTGAAGACGTGGATACGGGAGATACAGCCGAGGTTGCATGCAGTGGGGGTGAATCTGCCTTTGCCTCCGAGGCTCGATCTGCAGATTTGTAGCTATCTGACACATGCAAATACGTGAACACCTGTCAACGAGACAAATGCAAACATTTAGATAAGAGTTCACATGCTGCACAACATCTTATAAAAACAAGCTAATAATGGCCCACACACATTCTGAATCATTCGGGTCTCCGACGCATACGTACCCAGCTGTGATGGTAATAACCGAAGCATGACTTATCTGATAGCATGCCAAGTTAATAAATCCTATTCTATGGCATGCGCAGGCTTTCAGTGCACTAATGGCGGTTATGCGTCCCTATACACCAGTCTGCAATGCCATGGAAACTCAATCATGAGGTCATTCTTTTAGCACATGGGACAGGATGTACAGAACATGGGGAACAATAAGCACACACATGTGCAGGCTTTGAGCTCTTTGAGTTTGGAATGCGTCTGGTGCTCAGCTGTCTCTGTTTGAAGTCATACTTACTCTATGAGTGACTTCAGCTGGCACCTCATTCCACAGGTGGACGTTTTTTTCTGATGTCGACTGTTGATTGGTTTGTAGATTTATGTGAGATGACTGCTTGGAGCTTGAAAGTTTTTGGTTTTGATGATGCACGACTGATAGCTCCGGCATTTGTATCCGCTCGGAGTCCAATGAGAGTTGGAAAGTTGCTAAGTCGTTGCAAGATGAACTTTGAATGTCGCTTGAAAATAAATCACTGGATACTTTTTCTTTGTTTGGCACTGGTTGTTCCTGGTTGTTAAGTAGCGATTGGGTGAAATTCCCACAAGGTGACTTCGGTTCCGGTTCTTTTCCGGAAGATTTCACTTGAAGCATTTCCAGAGACTCTTGCATGTGCGATTGACTGTTGCCATCTTGTTCACTATACACCTGAATGTCCTGGGCGTCATTATTGTTGGGTGACCATTGTTTGGTCACTTGGTTGATGCCTGAAGACTGCTCATCAAAGCTCAAAATGAGGCAGATGCTAGATCCAAGGGATGTTTTCGAAAGACAGGACTCCTGGTCAACAACACTGGACACGTCATGCTTCCTCTGTTCCTCTAAATTGTTTTGACAGGGCTGTGTTTTAATCGAACTGCCTGTGCTGTCTGTGTTTGCAATGCACAGATTATCAGATGGGAGTTTTTTGAGAGCGACGGCCTAAAAGGGAAAATAAAAAAATATCCATGAGAGATATGGAGACACACGGAATCATTTTTATTTATTATTTGTTGCTCCAAATCGAACCAATTAATATTTCATGGCCATTTATGTTTACATTTGGTAAGCAGCTGTGTAATATATCGGATAACGTATCCAGTTATTATTGCCAAATAGCTTTAGGATGACACAAGACCGCATCAGGTTTTGTTTTGCTATAATGACGACATTTTCTTTTTTACATTTACAAAATTTGCTTTTATTTATTTAATTTTATTCGATTATTGTTAGTAACATGACTGCATGAGTCATACAGAAACGTCCGGCTGCACAGCATCATTTTTCTCCTCTCGTCTCACATTCTGGTCTCCTTTAAGCTGTTCTCTCTGGGCACGCCAGTTGACCTGGATCCATCCCAGCATGCTTTGCAGCTCATCTGTCCTCTCCTTGATCTGGAGACATGATGATTGTAATCAACAAACATATAATGAGCCTCACATGCTCGTGGATGCATATGGTCCCGAACATATTTAAACGGCAGACATTGTTTAGTCATGTGGCAAGTTTGAGTAAATCAATCACACACTCACGATGTTTTCAAACCGACTCTCTTCTCGCACAAGCATTTGACCAGCTGTAGCCAGTTTGTTGAACTCATCCAGCTTGGTTTCAATACTGCGATCAATCTCGGTAACTTCACTCTCTTTCCAAGCAGAGCTGCCAGCGAGAATACAGGATCTGCTGTTTTCAGTCCAGGTACTAAAGGACACACACAGAGGGATGGCATTAAAACAACAAATTAGTGTAATCTAATAAATTACCTCATTTAACATAACAACCATTATTATAGATGAAAATGAAAGCTTTACATGGAAAAATACGTCCTATTAAAGTTAATGACATTAAATGTGAGCCAATTACTAGTTCAGCCATTCTCAAAAGGTTTCACTTTAGGACAGATTTACGTTTAACACAGTGTACAAAAGTATTAGTTGAATACTACAAAATTGCCCTTAAAGTCTGTGTAAAGTCATTCACTTCAAGAGAATTGTTTCTAAACACATAAAAAATTGTAGAAATTTATGGCTGAAACACGTTACAAAGTAGTACTGTGTAGTATTGAATTGTGGAGTAACACCGTTAAACAGTTTTTCCACATTTCTGTGTTTGGAATGATTTGGGCGTGGCTAAAACGATGGATCGATGACGATGGCCCTGTCCCAAATGGCGCACTTCATGTGGACTTTCGGTCTCGTGGCCTTAAATTGCGCGTGCTCGCTTAGTCCATAGGGTGTCCCATCTGTAATTTTTACGCTTTGAAGTGTGCTCATCAGCGCCTCCTTTGCCCCCTTGATGCGGTCTTCAGCGAAGCCTGCACTGCAGCAGGCTTTGCGCACTTTACCAACCCAGAAGTCCTTGCGAAAGTGCAATCAAACCAATCAGACGACGGAAGGGAGGAGCTCACACTGACGGGCAACTTCTCTACCTATTTCCGGTGTGACGCTCCAGTCTGTCCCAAAATACGACTCTGTTGCACCCACGTGGACTCGCATTAAGGGTCCCTAAAGTCTGGACTACGTGATATCACCAAAGTGTGGACTCTGAGGAGGACCACAAGTCCGGAGTGTGCCATTTGGGACAGGACCGTTGAAGTTGGCCCAAATGTCACACTCCGGACTTGTGGTCCTCCTCGTCCACACTTTGATGACATCATGTAGTGCAGACTTTAGGGACCCTTGATGCGAGTCCACGTGGGTGCACCGAAGTCGTATTTTGGAACAGACTCGAGCGTCCTGCCAGAAATAGGGAGAGAAGTTGCCCGTCAGGGTGAACCGGGGTGAACCCCTCCCTTCCGTTGTCTGATTGGTCTGATTGGTCATTCGAAAGGACTTCTGGGTTGGTAAAGTGCTCAAAGCGGGCTTCGCTGAAGACCGTATCAAGGGGGTAAAGTAGGCACTGATGAGCACACTTCAAAGCTTAAAAATGACAAATGGGACACCCTACGGACTTGTAGACCAAGCGAGCACGCGCAATTTAAGGCCACGAGACCGAAAGTCCACATGAAGTGCGCCATTTGGGACAGGGCCTTTGAAAGTTGAGAGGGTTCTGGCTAGAGGGGATACAGCTACAGCCAAAACTCGCAAGATGTTGGGTTGAGAGTGCGGTTGGGGGAAGGATTAGGATATAAACAGCGGTCCTGACTAAACAGGATACAGCTACGGCCTAAATCCCTTAAAATGTTGGGTTTGGATGTAAGATTAGGATGAAAAACAGCGCTCCTCTGGCAAATTTTCCCGAGATTTGGCCGTATCTGTATCCCTTCTAGCCACAACCTCTCGGAAGCTTACAGCGAGTGGCCGTGGTTTCTATGCAGATATCGGACACGCCCCCACAGATACCTGCCTGTTTTTCCAAGATATTGACTTTACACATATTTTAAAATCAAACATTTAGTATTATCATTAACTGCACTATCCCAGCATTGCAATATGCTAATTGAATAACATGAAGCTGGATTGTTAAAGTTAAAGGTGCATTTCACAAGACTTTTTTAAGATGTAAAATAAATATTTGGTGTCTCCAGAGTACGTATGTGGAGTTTTAGCTCAAAATATCATATAGATAATTTATTATAACATAAAAATTGCCACTTTGCAGGTGTGAGCAAAATATGCCGCTTTTGGGTGTGTCCTTTAATATGCAAATTAGCTGGTCTAAGTTACTGGGTTGATTCACATTTTCTATGTTGATAGAACTACTGGGAACCAAATTATAACACTTAAACATGAAAAAGTCAGATTTTCATAATATGTAACCTTTAACACATATTTGTGACCCAGTCTGTAAAATCCAGTTATTGGATCAATTAGGAGCATCAAAGGTTGAATTCACTAATTTATTTCACATTGATTTTAATCTTTGGCATGATCTTACTCAATTAACATTTTTTTTCAAAATTATATATTTCACAGAATGCCTTTTACTTTATGTAGCGTGATTTTATGTAGAAAACAGAAAATCCCCAAAAAATACTTTAGATGGGTTTTCACAGGCAGGGTCACATGTAATGTCTGGGTCATGTTTTATTTTTAATTTGTTTAGTTTTGGTCATGGTTTTCAAAAATGAGGGCATGTCATGATGTCATACAAACTGTCCAAGTTGGCACTTGCCTAACGTCAAGTGACAGATGGCAAAATAACATGACGTTACAACGAAATATATTTTCTCTTCTCTTTTCAGGATCAGTTACAGTTTATAGTTTGTTTTTAGCATTCACACTCATTGCTCTACCAGTTAAAGGCAGGCTGCATGATCTCTAAAAGCCAATGTTGACATTTGTAATCACCTAAACAAACAAGCCCCTACCCCCAATTGAATCTGGACCTTCTTTTGATGTCAGTTAAAAAACACGCACCTTATTGCTGATTGGCTATAAGTGTGTTTTGGTACTCAGCCCGACTCCCTTTTCCAAAGTGTTTTTCAAAAATCATGCACCCCGCCTTAAGAAGCATAGTAAAGTCAGGGAACTGTTATGATCTAAATGAGTCAAATTTTTCCTTCTTACATCATGGCAAGATATTTTTCGAAGTAGTCCTGAATCTGATGAAACTTCTCCAGGCGACCTCTGTTCTCGGCCATGTTGCGGCCTACTTCCTCCCAAGCCTGCAGGATCGACTGAACATCTTCCCTGAGAGGATCTCTCAGTTCTGGGGACAGAATCTGTGGTTGACCGGCTAGTCTCTCCATCTCGTTCACCTCTCCCTCAATGATGTTATAATGAGCCTTTTTAGACAAAAAATGGTAAAAGCATAAGAACCTTCGACTAAAAAGACCCCTCAACCAATTAGGTAGACCAGCTACGACCAGCATACTTAAGTTGGTTCAAGCGGTTTTAAGTAGATGTTTGTAAACACCAATGGCGGCTGGTGACTGCTCTTTCAAGGGGCGCAAATTCAAAATATGTGTTTGTTGCGTCATGTGAACCATGTGCATCACGTGTTTTGTCAAAATAAGTGCCTGCTGCACACGCGTCAAAACTGTTTATGATAAAAGAGACGCTCACGTTCACAAAATACATGCAAGACACTCACTTAACAGTAGACTCTGATTACGCATGAGATTATGCGAGTATCTGGCAAACGCGGGCGTCTCTTTTATTATAAACCATTAGACGCAGCAAGCACTTATTTTGACAAAACATGTGATGGACATAGGTTCACTCGAGCAGTCACCGGCCGCCACTGGCAAACACATCAAGTATATAAATGCTTAGGTTAATTTCAATTCTTAGTTTAGCTTAGGTTAATCATCTGACCTCTAGATCATCTTGTTGTTCATGTAGTCCATCGAGTTCACTCAGTTCTGGGTCACAAAGCACCGTCATGTCTGTCTCTATGTCCAGGAGATCCATACTAAGCTCAGCACACCGGGAAAGATGCTGGTTTATACGTAGTGTCAGAGTAGACAGCTGAGGAAACATAAATCTGCTGTAAACTTCACTTTAAGTGAAAATCTATGAGTTTTATTGTATTAAATAACAAAATATGCAAAAAATATAGAACTAAGTTTAGATTTTTCCATGCATATTTACATTTAACTGCACGATCCTAAGGTAATTTTCAAATGATGTATTTATGAAAGACAGTTTTTCTGTTTGTTTCCTAACCACAGATGGACACCATCATTACATTAATGTACAATATGCACATGTTCCACTACATTTAACCAGAATTTGGGCCCTATTTTAACGATCTAAGCGCATTGTCTAAAGCGCACAGCGCAACGTCTAAATGGGCGTGTCCGAATCCACTTTTGCTAATTTAACGACGGGAAAAATCGTTTTTGCGCCGAGCGCATGGTCGAAAAGGGTAGGTCCTATTGTAATGGGAGTATTTTGGGCGTAACGTGCAGTAAACCAATCAGAGTCTCAGCTCTCATTCCCTTTAAAAGCAAGTTGCGCTGGCGCTATGTCTAATCCCTATTTAGATGACGGACTTTGTAAACTGAAAAACTAAGCGGAGGTAGAAGATCCCCAGTTTAAGATTAATGTTAAATAATTGTGTTGTTTTTCCCTTATATTGAAATTGTTATTTTTTTATTAAAACCTTTAAAACCCGTTTTCTTTTAGTCATGGAAGTAAAAAGCAGGCTTGTAATTGCTTTAAATGTATGGCTATCCAATATCATCAAAGCATAATTTACAAGTATGTAAGATAAGGTTTGTACTCTAAAAATACTTTATTTGTAACAAACAGGAGATAAAGAAATTACAAACGGCTCTCCTCGCGTTTCAGCACTTTGGACAGCGGTTTTTTTAGCAAAGAGTTTTTTTAAGCATTACTTACAAATGTTTCTCATCTCGCCATATCCACAGGTACATCATATACAATAAATCCGTGAGGTAGCATTAAAAAAAAAAAACATTTAAAAACAGACGCATTTGTTTAAAGAAAAGCATTTATTTACTTATCAGGCTGCAGGTAAAGCAGCTCTTTGCGCCTTCTAACGTCTCATAATCAGTCCTCATTTATAAATATGTCCAAGAGACTCAATAATAATCTCTTAAATTCAATCCTTTAATCTTTCAAATTTAAAAGCATTTTTGTGCTGCTGCGCATTTATGTACTTTGTGATAAGCAAACCCGCGTTGTCCTCCTGTTTATAGGCGCATATTACTAATGCGCTCTTTAAATAACAGAAAACATATTGCGCCATTGACTTTAGACTTTAGACCAGGTTTTTGTTGGTCAATGGCGTAGTCTATTTTAGTTGCCTCAAAATAGCAACGCGCCAACAATGCGCCTGAACACACCTCGTTTTTCAGACCAGAACGCCCATGGGCGCAGAGGGGGCGCAAATGCATTTGCTATTTAAACAACGCGGCGCTAAACGTGAAAATTAGGGTGGAAACTAGCGAAAGACACTTGCGTCGCGCATTGCGCTGCATTGCGCCGGGTGTAAGATAGAGCCCTTAGTGTATAACCTACATTTTAAACCATAAGCTTATTGTCTGTGCTATCTTACTTTAAAGGACAAGTTTGGTATTTTACACTTAAAGCCCTGTTTTCAGATTGTTTATGATGAAATAGAATGGTTTTGACTGAAATTTGGACATATGATGCTGGCCCGAGAATTTTCGGTTTCTGTTGTATCACCCACTACCTTTACAATGGCTGCATAGGTGCACTGGAACAATCCTTCCTAAAATGCATTAAACTTTCGTTTACAAAGACGTGAAACTCACCGAGTGGTCAGGGGTGTTCACATGCTCACACAAAAATCACTGCAAAAGATGCTTTCCAACAGGTGTTTTAGCATTCGTTGTAAACTTGTGGACCTATTTTTCCAAACGCCTCACACGTTCTTCCGTTGAGAGCTTGAATAATAGTCACTCCAGCACAGGTGGTGGCGATAATCCACCTTTGCCAATTGCAAGAATACAAACAACGTTCCCGGCGTGGAGTACCGTACCTCACAGCACATCTAATACAAGTCAATGGAGTTGGACAAAAACTACGATAAAACCTGTTGGAAAGCATCTTTTGCAGCAATTTTTGTGTGAGCATTTCAGTGAAAACCCCTGACCAATCTGTGAGTTTCACGTCTTTGTAAACGAAAGTTTAATGCATTTTAGGAAGGATTGTTCCAGTGCACCTATGCAGCCAGGTGGGGGGTAATACAACAAACCCCCCGAAAATTCTCGGGCCAGCATCATATGTTCAAATTTCAGTCAAAACCGTTCTATTTCATCATAAACAATCTGAAAACAGGGCTTTAAGTGTAAAATATCGAACTTGTCCTTTAAATATCTTCCACTTGGTTTGATATTTTACCTAATCTAAGTAAAACCATGCATTTCCATGTGTAAAATTTGATCATGTACCAAAATCTGTAGCTCCTCTGTGGTTTGGTGAAACTTTGGTGATCTTTCTCCATCATTTTGGCCACCCAGCTGATCCAATGACATTTCTGATGCATCAGCTCTTTCTGGACTCTCATGCATTTTAGTAGCATCCTTAAACACATTTACAACTGTGTAAATTGCCTTGTGTAAATGGCCTTGTGTGCAAATACATTTATTTCACATCACAGACATTTTACTGAACTAGAGGTCATGATATTTGTGATATTTGGTTTACCTGACTCATTTTTTGATAACCACTGGGATCCAGAAGTTCAAGAAACTTTGCAAGCATCCCAGAATTTCCCTCTTCTACACTTTCTGGGAGCTGGTTAGAAAGTGGGAAATCTGATGTCATCTGATCAGGCTTATTTCCAGCAGGTTCTTTTTCAGCTGGTTTACTTTCATCATTCTCTCCATATTTCTTCTGCAGAGCCTCCCAGAGGATCTCCACCTGACTCAGGAGTTCCTCTATTTTGTGATCTGGACTATGCTTTGAGAAGTCACTCTCTTCTATGTCGCTCACAGTGTTGTCTTTCAAACACAGATGAGCCTGTATTGATTTCCAAAAAGGTGAGATATATAACATATAAATATACGAGATCTCGTTCAGACATCAGTTACAATGTATGTATTTTCATTACATTTTCACTGGATGCTGTCAACTCGCTTGACATCTTGCAGGTTACGAGATGTTTATTAGACGGATTAAGCATTGTTTCAGGCATCTGGGTAAAACAGCTAAGAAAACATAAACTGTTAGTCAAACTGCATTCAACTACATCCTGAAATCCATCTCACGGAATGACATCACACATTCACGGATCATTAAGTTCATCCTCCACACAATCATTGTAAAATAAATAGTTACTGCACCTCCTGTCTATGTCCAGTTTCTCGACGCTGTCCAGCTTGGAACAGCTGCTCTCCGACAGCGAGCCGCGACTCCCAACAGAACATTCCTCAGTCGGACTCCACATCCTATGGGCCCACATCCCTTGAGAACACTACAGAGAAATACAAGTTCAGGCACATTCCCAGGCGTAGATTAGACATAATCATAGACAATTCACAGTGTCAAGAGTGATTTCCATTTTTTTCTTGAAATAGATCAGATCACTTGGTGTGCTATTACTTTTCTAAGCAATCAAAATGTTTGTGTGGTGGGAAATTAAACGGGTGAACAAGGTGAGAGCTTTTGACTTTAAGGAAAACACCACCATTTTTTAATATTTCACTATGTTCTTACCTCAACTTTTTTCAATGCGTGCACTTAATCTTTGTACCGCGCATTGTGAATGTGTTAGCATTTAGCCTAGCCCCATTTATTCCTTATGATCCAAACAGGGATGCCACCAAACACCTCCATGCTTTTCCCACTTAAAGACTGCTACATGAGTAGTCAAACAAGGAAGTATGGTGGCACAAAACAAAAAGTGGCGATTTTTTAAGCGGATAAAAATGGGAACTATATTGTATGGCGAATTAGCACTTAGTTTGCAGCACTTCGACCTCGGGTGCAGTAATATTGACGAAAGTTTGAGCGAGAGGTGGAGTAGTCAGGAGTGATGATGTAAGTGCTCTTCCGCCATACAATATAGTTCTCATTTTATCTGCTTAAAAATTGCCACGTTTTATTTTGTGCCACCATGCTTAATTCAGTCAAAACCTTTCTATTTCACCATAAACAATCTGAAAACAGGGCTTAAAGTGTAAAATACCGAACTTGTCCTTTAATATTCTGTTTCCAATTCTAAAAGGGACAGTTCACCCAAAAATATAAATTCTGTCATTATTTACTTACCCTCAATTGTTTTTTAAACCTGTATAGGCCTACATTTCTTTGTTTTGCTGATCACAAATGAAAATATTTGTGATCAGTCAGGAAACAGAAGAACCATTGACTGCAATAGTAGGAAAATTACTATAGAAGTCAATGGTGTATGAAAACGGCTTCGTTAGAAACATTAAAAATCAAGTTGTTCCAAACCTGTATATATATTTTTTGTTGTTCTGCTGAACCCAAAGGAAGGTTTTTGAGCAATGTTTCTAACCAAACCGTTTTTGAACACCATTGACTACCATAGTATTTTTCCTTCTGTTGCAGTGAATGGTGCTCCTGCTTGATCACAAATATCATATATAGCCTACCTTTGTGTCCAGCAGAACAAAGAAATTTATACAGGTTTGGAACAAAATGATGACAAAATTGTTTTATTTTTGGGTGAACTATCCCTTTAAGGAATATCTTAATATGAGTAACAAAAGTTAATATCATTGTCTAAAAATGGTTGTCTGTCCAGTGCCTCAGAGTTTAAGATTGTCTCACCAAACAGAAATCCAGTCCAGATCTCCTTCTCTACGCTATGTAGTCATGACTTGCCATTTATAATCACATGCTAACAGATGTTTTTGGATGGAGTGCAGCTAACCTCAAATCCTCTGAGACGGTTCTGCTCCTCCTTGACGTCTTTTCCCATTACGCTATGACCCTCATTTCTAGCAAAGCTTTGTGAGTCAGGGCATGCGGTGAGAGGATCGGTGGGTGAAGATGACTGTCGTTTGGTGCACACATCTGTCTTCTGATTCCTGTATAGGCGGAACAAAACGATACCTCTAATGCAGTTATTCTCAAAGTGTGGTCCGCGGACCACTAGTGGTCCGCCAAACCCCCCCAGTGGTCCGCCAAAAGATGACCTAAATTAGGCAAGTGTTTATACAATCGTCACTTATTTAAGTAGATTTTTAATGCACTACACCAAAGAGGAGTCAAAAGAAAAGATTAATGCATCAACTGAAAGCAGCTAAAATCTATTAGTTTTCTAATGTACTAGTTTTTGTTTCATGTGTAAAATCCCTGTAATTTAAGTGATTTTGGACATTAAGGGGAACTTTTTTTAGCATTTCATTGTTACCATTGTTACAACCATAGACTTTATATACCCACCACCTCAGTTTTAAATGAATGGCTCTTTGGAATGACATTAAGTGGGACCTAGGCTGTTATAGTATGTTTAATTGCAGTTTTTTTCACATGTGCAGTTTGTTGTTTATATTAAGCTGCAACTCATTTCACATTTACTTTTTCAAATGAAATAAAATTCATATAATAATTTCTGAACATAGCATTGCATTTGTGTTTAAAAAAAATTGTTTTTGACTTAAAACAGTTGCATATTAAACTTTAATTTAGCTTATCCTTCCTATTTTGTTGTTTTTTGGGGGGCGTTTGTAAGGTTGTCCTCAGAAAAATGTTGGAAGATGAAGTGGTCCTTGGGCGGAAAAAGTTTGAGAAACACTGCTCTAATGTCACCACAAGGGCATCATTACCTCAGATGTCCGCAAACGCGTTTGCCAAACCTAAACATTTCAAATATATCCTGCAATTAACATCACTCAGACCACAGACACTAAATCTTCAAGTTTGGAATATAAAAACATAAAACATTAACATCATATCTATTCTACTTGTGTAATACTGGAAGAAACGTTTGCAGCCATTGTTTTGGTTAAGAAGATATAACTGCTGGCAGCTATGCAAGCGATGAGGTCACCTCCCTCTTGTCTGATTAGCTCACAGTTACAGGAAAGGTGTGTGTTTGCAAAACCGTTGATAGAGGGGTTGTTGAAAAAGGCAGAAAGGTATGTCGACTAGGAAACAGGTAGTGAAAGAGAAGATAAAACAGGTAGTGGTTGACCGCACCCAAAAAACTGTCAAGAGGACAGCTTTCTTTTGAAAGCGAAGCTTTCTTCTGATGTTGATCCCAAGACTAATTTGAAAAAGATGTTTGTACTGTATGCTGACAATGTGTTTTTAAGCAGAGATTATTTAACTGTTGTTTGTTTTAAGATGTAGGACTACTCTACATTTGTTGTTTTTAATACGGGCTTGATTGACAGTTGTCTTTGCTTTGCATATTTCACTTGTTGAATGTTTGGTCAAGTGTCTTTTTCTGTATATTATGTTACGCTCCATACAGCTGATACATGTCTACACTGCACAATCACACATATGCACACACCTGCACTTTTGCATTTGGCTAAATTATCTACTTTTGTGGTTTGTGTTCTCGTTTTCATATTTTATGCTGCTACACGATTCACAAAGTAAGAATTTGTTTCCTATACATGACAATAAACTTTTGAATCTTGAATTCAATAAGCTAAAGTTACACAACACTGTAAAAAGTTGGATCAACTTAAAAAAAAATTCTGCAGCTGGTAACACCTAAAATAATTTAATTTTATAAACTTAAAAGGCAGAATAAATAATTGTGCATATAGGCTAGTAACCCCGTTTGTAAAATCCAGGCTAAAATCTCATGATCAAATTATGAGATTAGGGGCATAAAAGTTCATTGGTTTCACTTTAATTTCAATCTTTGACATGACCTTAGTCAATATTAAAGGCGGAGTCCACGATGTTTGAAAAACGCGTTGGAAAAGGAGACGGGCCGACTACCAAAACACACTTATAGCCAATCAAATCAGATGCCGGGTTGCGTATGTGTGGGGCGGGGTTTATAAACAGAAGGTCCAGATTCTATTGGGGTAGGGGCTTGTTTGGGTGATTTCAAATATCAACATTGGCTTTCAAACATCGTGGACTCCGCCTTTAAGATATCGAAGTTATATTATCACAGATTGATTATATTATCGAGCATGATTTTATGTTAAAGGTGCAGTGTGTACATTTTGGTGGCATCTAGTGGTGAGGTTGCGTATTGCAACCAATGGCTTAGTTAACTGCTCACCTCTCACTTTTAAAACGCATAGAGAAGCTATGGTAGCCGCCACCAGACAAACATGTCATCTTCGGAGACAGCTTCGTAAAAAAAGTTTGTCCATTAAGGGCTTCTGTAGAAACATGGCGGCACAAAATGGCGACTTCCATGTAAGGGGACCCTCAGTATGTAGATAAAAATGTCTCATTCTAAGGTAATAAAAACATAAGGGTTCTTTATAAAAGGTCTTTATACACCCCTGATTATATAGTTTTCTATATTATTTTCCATTTCTGTCAAGAGATCCTTCTAAAAAGTACACACTGCACCTTTAAAACAGTAAATCAAACAAAAAAATGACTTAAATTGGGTTTTCACAGGCAGGGTCACATTTTGGAGTACATTTGCATATAATCGGCCTCAAAACTAACAGATATAAATTAAAAGCCACAAAATAATGAGCTGTCAGATTAAGCCGCACTATAGTCGTGTGAGTTATAGTATGACAGCCAGCAGATGGTTATCCGTATCAATTCCTCCCTCATTTGATTTGCACATTTCTGACAGAGTACCTGTCTCCCATCATATCTTCATACCATACACATGAGATATTCTTGTTCACATCTGCACCAGAGCAGGAGCTAAATCTTCTGCTATTCTAAAACTCAATAACCAACTCTTATTCTCTAGCCCTAAATCATTCACACTCCTGCTGAAATCTTTCACAACTCATACTATTGCACATAGGTAATGCTCGAATCTGAGTTTCCATAATGCCGCGAGCATTCAGGGAATTCTGCATCTCAAGCTGTTATGTGAGCTGTGATAAGACCTCAGATATGATATTTCATTGAAGGGTGACATAGTACAGCCACTAATTCTTAATGTTAATGGCCATGCTTTTTAATAACAGGGTTTCCACGCCTTGGCTAACTTTAAATTCAAGGACCTTTCAAGGACTAATACCCTCAAATTTAAAGACTTAATGTGGGGACACATTTCAAGTGAGAGCAAGGTTACATCGTGTTACCTTTTAAGATACATTGTTACAGTTCCCTTTTGAGGTGACACTTTGAGGTGACACTGCGGTGACACTTTGGGAACGCCTCCAGTGCATCTGAATGTGTATATCAAATTCAACCAATGATGAGGCTTAACGACAAAGACAGGGTGCAGGAAGTATATCGCTATCTGAAATATTGCCAAAGACGGCATTACAGGGACGGAGGAAGTATTGTGGCAAGGGAGACGCAGCGTCTCGTTCCCTTCTCAGGGAACAACAGTTACATACGTAACCCGAGACATTTTCATGTGTCAAACACAACTATGCAAAAAAGCATTTTGGTATGAGTCAACATTTGCATACAAAAGATATAAGCATGTGCTTAAAAAGTCTAGAATTTTTATGATATTATCATACACTACACAGGGAATAATTTTTTTTTTCAGAAAACTTGCATAAAATAGATTCAAGCACTTTCAATGACCTGTATCTATGTATGTATATTTTTTTAAAACTTCCCAGGGCCTTGAATTTTTTACCCCAGATAAAAAACAAAATATGTATTTGCGTTGACATGTGCATCTCGTGTCATGTCAAAATATGTGCCTGCTGCACACGAGTCGAAAGGGTGCTACCCTATCCCACGGCAAGTCGTGTTATTGTCACGAAATATTTGATAAATTTATTTGTGTTATTGACAAGATTTTCCACTTTTTTTATATGCCACAAATTTTTTTTCTCATTGTTTTATCCTCTTTTAAATCATTGTCGCTTGGGATTGGGGTTAGATTCAGACAAAATATAAAATGACACGATAAAGAAAGTCATGCCACAGACATGAAAAACTATTTATAGAAATTCGTGCTGGGTGAGACGAAAAAGACATTTGTGCTCGAGTGGCATGAAAAACAGTGGAAAATCGTGTAAATAACACGAATAAATACATTAATCAAATATTTTGTGACTATACCATGAATTTCCGTGGGAATTTTTTGGGTTCATGATAAAAGAGACGCTCACGTCTCGCAAGACACTTACTTAACACTAAATGAGATGAGATTAAGTGAATATCTTTTATCATAAACCCTTACGAAGCGTCTCTAGCAGGCACGAATTTTGACATGACGCGCAATGCACATAGGTTCACATGATGCACAGAACACAGCAGGCACGAATTTTTACATGACGAGCCACACACATGACAATGTTTTGACGAGTTTTACATTTGTGCCTCCTCGAAAAATATGTAACGAGCCGCCACTGCTTTTTATTTGTGTGAAGTGAAGTAGCTGAAACGACCTAAAAAAAAAGTGTTTTTAGCACAATTTGAGCTAAAGAAACAAAAGTTATGGTAGAGTTGATGTCAGATTTAGTTGTTGGTCAGAAATATGTTGTTTAATTGTGATTTCAGCACACATTTTTAGAGATATCTGTCTTTCCTCATTCAAGTAGATAAGACTTTAGTGTATGACTAAAATAACTTTGGCGTTGTTAACATGGTGCAACTTTTGGTAACACTTTACTTGAAGGGTATAAGACTGTTCATAAGACTGACATGACACCTTCATAATCATGAAGATTTTATGCACATTTATGACAACTGTCAGTAAGTGTCATTTGTACAGTTGTACAATTATTTGAATTGTCTTGACATAAGACATAACTTTGCATAAACCTATACATCATAACTTGTCATAAATCTGTCATAAACATGACACAGCAGAAAAATTATCAAACTTAAGAAACTACCTAGCTTTATGGATTAACATAACAATAAACAGTCATTTAAGTGTCATTAAATGTTAATACTATGTCAAATAATTTTAAATACCTTAACAAAATGCAACAGACACGTCAAAAGATTATACTTTAGGGATGCTTCGATATGGAAAATTTGGCCGATACCGATAACCGATAACTCTTTATATTTGGGGGCCGATAACCGATATATATAGGCCAATAAATATTCATATTATTTTCACAATGAAAAACTCCCAGACCGCGGACATCTTGTCTTTGCGCTAGACTAGCATACTATTCTTAGGCCCGCAACATGTGTCATCTTCGTGCTATGTCACAGAAAGCACCAATCAAAACTCCACATGGCCAGCAATGAGCAAGTGAAGTGGTTCAACAAACCAAAATAATCCATCCTTTATTGGCTTTCATTTATCGGCCTAATTTTGCTATCAGACCGATAACAGATAATATTAAAAATAAGCAGTTATTTGCCGATAACGATATGTTGGCCAATATATTGTGCATCCCTATTATACTTTATGTATGTGCACAATGCATAAAAAACTGACAACTAACAGAACTTCCTCAAACTGAGGGTTCTAAAATTCTCTGACATAGAAGAAAAACAAACAAAACATTTACAGTAATTAATTTAATTGAATGTAATTAACTTTGCAGTGAAATGGACCCAACGCTGCATGGTTTAACCCATTATTGTACTCTTTTCATTTAAGTGATTTTAGGTGACTCAGTCTCCAAATGTAAAAAAGAAGGGGGTCAGTTATGTTGTCTTGATAATGTCACGTTGTCATTACAAGTTTGATGTATTGGTTTATGTCAAGTTGTCGTAAAGACATCTCAAACAATGACATCTTTGCATTAAAAATGACATAATTAAGAATGACACTTAATGACAGTTGTCATAAACATGCATCAAATTTCATATAACGTGTCATGTCATGATTATGAATATGCCAGGTCAGTCTGGACACCTCTTCAAGTAAAGTGTTACCCAACTTAAGGGATTTTGGTAAAATTTGTCCTGGTGCAAAAACATAAGTTTTCAAGTTCAACGTGTTCAAAAATATAATTGCATCAAAACAACTACAAAAAACGTATGTGCACTCGCTGAGACTTCAATAGATCAATATTAAATTAAAGACCATAACATTACATCACTAAACCACATGTCAGATCAACTCCTGCGTGTTTACAATAATCAATTCCATTTAAGTATGTGGAAATGTGCTAAATCAAGCCCTGCATTGACATGTATTGTGTATGTTACTGCTTTTTTACAAAGGGACAACGGCTGTAAGGTGACTCATTTACCGTAGAAACTCCTGGAGAAATGCCCAGTTCTCCTTCACCTCGGCCTGTTTAAATGTAACTCTTCTGGCCAGGGTTGGGTGGATATTTGACAGGCGAGACACAGACTCGTTCAGCATCTGGAAAGAGAGTTGTCCAGGGAGGGGTGGTGTCATGAAAGGAAATTACATCATTCATTTGGAGTTCATTTGCCACAGTCTCTCAGAAAAAATTGCGTGTGAGACTAATACAACAGGCCACTACTTGGTTCAACCTTATAACAATATGATCTTGTAGCGCTTGAGGGGATAAGAGTCGCCCAGAAAAAACAAAACGGTTGTAAGAACACATGTAATCAAGTTATACAATATGAATCATTGATTTAGACTTACGTTGATCTGACAGGCAATTTCATTGGTCTCCTTGTCTTGACTGCTTTTGTAAATATCCGTCATTAATACACTACTCTTCTGCAAAGAAGCGGTACATCATGATTTAATCAGACAGGTTTAACCATACATACAGCGTGGAAAATAAGTATTTGAAACATCAGCATTTTTATCAGTAAGGGGATTTCTTGGTGGGCTATTGACACAAAATTTCCACCAGATGTAGCCATCAGGCCAAATATTGAAATCAAAACATTTAAGTATACAAGTTGAGTCATAATAAATAAAGTGAAATGACACAGGGAATAAGTATTAAACACACTTTATTTAACACTTTGTAGAAAAGCCTTTGTTGGTGATTACAGCTTCTAGACGCCTCTTGTATGGAGAGACCAGTCGTCTGCATTGCTCAGGAGTGAATCTGGCCCATTCTTCCACACAAATGGTCCTTGGGCCTCTTTTATGAACTTTGATCTTCAGTTCTCTCCATAGATTTTCTATGGGATTCAAGCAACTTGATTTTCTTTCTTTGAAACCGCTTCATTGTTTCCTTGGCCTTGTGTTTGGGATCATTGTCTTGCTGAAATGTCCACCCTCTTTTCATTTTCAGCTTTCTGGTAGATGGCTGAAGATTTTTATCCAGAATGTCCTGGTAAATTTCTCCATTCATCCTGCCTTCAATAATATGAAGTCTGCTAGTACCCCTTGCTTAAAAGCAGCCCCAAACCATGATGCTTCCACCCCCAAACTTAACTGTTGTTATGGTGTTCTTGGAGTGGTGGACAGTGCCATTTCTTCTCTAAACATGGTGTTGAATGACTGCCAAAAATGTTCAATTTTGCTTTCATCTGACCATAATGTAGTCTCCCAATAATCCACAGGCTTCTCCAAATGCAAACTTGAACCGAGCCTCAACATGCTTTTTGTTTAGGAATGGAGTCTTGCATGGTGAGCGTGCGTGGATGCCATGGTGGTTCAGTGCATTGCTTATAGTTTTCTTTAAAACAACAGTACCTGCTGATTCAAGGTCTTCCTGAAGTTCTGCCCAAGTGGTTCTTGGCTCTTGGAGAACTCTCCTGATTATTCTTTGGACTCCTCGGACAGGGATCTTACATGGAGCACCTGATAGCGGACAGTTTCTGGTGAAGTGATGCTCTTTCCATTTCCGGATAATGGCCCCCACAGTGCTCACAGGAATGTGCCTATAACCATTCACATCAAAATGCTTTTTAACTATAAGATTACGAAGATCTTGAGAGAGTTCTTTGCTTTTACCCATCAGTAAATCTTTCCTGTGTGCCTCCTGGGTAATGAGAAGCCTTTATAGGCCATCAATTAGGACTAAAGCAGCTGATATCAATTAGTACTGATGGGGGGTAGGGTTTCTCTCTCAATACTGACAGATACTGATCTCCTGGCTTTTTATGTCATTTTGCACCTTGTTCTCCTCATGTGTTCAATACTTATTCCCTGTGTCATTTCACTTTATTTATTATGACTCAACTTGTATACTTAAATGTTCTGATTTCTTTGTATGAATTCAATATTTGAAGGCTACATCTGGAAATTGTGAGTCAATAGCCAACTTAGAAATCCCCTTACTGATAAAAATGCTGATGTGTCAAATACTTATTTTTCCCACTGCATATACTGTATATACCGTACTGTATATGGTGAAGTTCATGTTTGTTCAACCTTGTAGTTGATGGCGCTGAGGATGTTGTCAGCTTGTTGGTAAAATGATGAGACCTCTAGGGCCAGTATGAGATCCTGATGATAGTCCTTTAAAAGTGACCTCAGTTTCACCCACCTGCAATATAAAATATGGAGAAACTGTGATCAGCTTGCATCTCATAGACATTGCTGAGGCTAATCAATAAAGAATATGAATTCTGTGTAAAATACATGATGATCTTACGATTTGTCAATGTGGTCCCCTGGGTTTGGTCTTCTCCTAAGCATTCCCTCTAATCCAAAATTTCCAGCCTCTGTCTTCTTCTGAAGAGGCATTTCTGGTTCCTCCTGGTTCAGAAGATAAATTGAAAGCACAATAGGTACAGAGTTGGAAATATGATGTGCTCATTAGTATAAGGACAATAAACAGAAAGGCACAAATATGTCCTTGTGATGTCAGTATCACCTGTGACAGGTCCAGACTTGTCGTCAGTCGAATGAGAGAGTTCTCAAAGTCTTTAAGGTCTCTCCTCTGACTGTGAGATGCATCCTCCGGTTGATCATGTGGAAATGCAGGCGTACTATAATCATAGTGAAGATTCTTCATCTTCATTCCTCTTGTAGTCCATGGATCAGTCTGTAAAAACACAGGATGTCAGGGCTTGAAAAAAGCATTATTGTACAGATATCCCACCAGTCATGGTTTTCATCTGCGCTCCGAGTTGTGCAAATATGGTCAGCAATGACCTCACATTATTGACCGACAGCTGTATCTCCCCCAAAATCTATTACATCATTCTGTGTTGCTACAACTAATTTGCCTTACGAGCCAAGTTCTGCTTCTTTTGCCATTTCTCAGCTGTTAGGCAATAAAGTCATGTTGTTTGTTTGGGTACATGAAGTACAGATTAAAGACAAAATCGCTTAGAAAAGATCACTTGGAGAATCACATGCCAAACATTAATCGAAAACAAATTTTTTTGCGGCCAAAGCATGACTTTTCCTCTACGGTTTCCACAATAAGCGTCTTGTGATTATGCACCTGTGTTTAGTAGCCACGGGGGGTTTATGTGATGTATTATGGAGTGTAAAGTACAATAATAGCAAGAGTTTTGCCGGTCGGCCCACCTACATTACACGAGCCTGCAGCAAGGTGTGGTACTGCCAAACAATGATCTCATACAAATCCAGTTGCGCTCGCAGGTCTTGCGTTCGATTTTTTGCCCCCTCTGCAACACTGAGATTACTACATTCTTTGCAAAACAGTTTAATGGCAGGCAAAGCCATGCCTGCTTGCAAATAACATGTTAATCACAAACAAACATGCAGATACATAACATAAAGTATGTAAAGTAGTGTATACTTCAAGTATTAGGATACTTGGCATATCTTTAGCCAAATAGTTTTGAATATCATTAAAGCAACTGTAGCTTGTTTAATCACCAGTTTGATCTCAAATGATTCCCTCTGCTTTTTCCGTTTGGACCTTGTTACTATTTTTTTGTGGAAATTAACAGTTCATCTGCGCTGTGGGATTGTGTAATGAGGGCCTGACTATTACCTCATCGCTATGAGCACAGTGTGCAAAACTGTAATAATCCACACAGTTGTTTTTCTTCTTCTTCCTCCTCTCACAATAAGACAATGTGTTCTTGTATTCGTTTTTCTGCTACGAGAAATTACGTTTTTGGTTTTGCACATGGAAACTCCATGCACGAGTTTGTGGATAGTGTGCATGGATGACAGTAAATGTAAGAAATGAACAAACAGATCATAAAAAGAGTCATATTAACATGTCAACAGCAGTACATGCAAACATATTTGTATCTCAAAAATGTTTCTACTTGAAAACGTAGCTTTGTTGTCAAAATGTTGCAGACAAAAGTTGCTTTGGATAAAATAATTTGTGAAAAGGTTTATTATTATTCATAATAATAATACTTTTTGTCTGCAATATTAATAATAATAATAATGATAATAAGTATTATTATTATTACTGTTATTATTATTATTATTATTATTATTATTATTATTATTATTATTATTATTATTATTATTATTATTATTATTATTATTATCAATATTATCAATATTATTGTTATTGTTATTATACAAATAATAATAATAAATTATAAGTAAGTAAGTAAATAAATAAATAAATAAACGCAATGTAATGTGATTTGTGGAAAGCATGTGATCCAAACTAGCTCTTTCTTAAAGTTATGGCAATGGTTTTATGGTCTTTAGTGTATTATTTGTATGACTTGTATTTGTGTTTGAGTCTAAAATGTCACTCAATAAGTACACTATCAGAAATAAACATAAATGCTTATTTGTCAAAACATGTCAATGGGATAGCATAGCACCCTTTAAAATGGCACTGAAAAACTAACTTTAAAAAATTAAATTTTTAACTTATTTTTTTATGTATGTTAAGTATAAATGTAAGTTAGGTTAAATGTTTTAGGTATTACCCATTGAATTTTTTTTTAAGTTTTTTAAACTTAAAAAGTTACTTTAATTGGTAACACCTAAAAAAGATAGGGTTTATTAAACCTAAATTTTTCAGCTAAAGTGAAATTTTAAGTTGAACAAACATACTTTTTTTATGTGTTACCAGTAATTTTTAATTGAGTATTTTAAGTTTATCCAACTTTTTACTTTTTACAGTGTACCGCCCATGTGACAGCTTTTGTATCTTTATTTCTGAGAGTGTAACATATAAATTAATTTAAACTTTACATCAGTATACAATGACTGCAAAAGTTTGAGGACACACTCAAAATCTAATTTAAACTTTCAAAAAAAGTTTCTTTTACAAATATTTATTAATAAGAAATATTATGCACTTTTTAGATTTTTTAAAATAGGCCATGCACAAAACAAGCATATTTTTTTTTATTAAATATTTTCCATCTTAGGACCATCATATGCAAAGCATTGAAACAATGTGCAGACCATCTCACCTCCATCTGTGAAGCAGACCTGTCACTCAATCTTTCCTCAACAGCCAACAGCTTTTCCGTGGATGTGTTTGTTTTGTTTGTCTCATAGTGAATTGTATTACAGTTAGAGACATGACAGTTCATTTGGCTCTCGGCATTCCCACACATAGCAATCTTCCTGATAGATCTAGAAGAAGCTGATGGAGAACCAGAGTCCCCTTCTTCTTCCCTAATATCCTCCTCGGAAAGTTCTTCCATAGGTGCAGAATTGTGGGGTGTGGGCGCTCTGTCTTTACCTAGAGGAGAAATTTCATTGTTTGACCCGTTTCTCAGTTCACAGCAATCCACAGCCGGCACAGGAAGGATGGTGCCTATGTAATCCGGACATTTCGTCTCAGTGGGAACAGATAACTTGGTCCCGATGGTGAAAGGTTGTATCCTCTTCATTGCTCCTCTTGCTTTATACATGTAACTGCACTGGAGAAGAACAAACATCCATATAACTGAAAAACATCCTTAAAAAAATCCTCAGAGATGAAAAGAAATCAATGACACACGTGTAATATCCCTTGACAGTCAACTAAGTGAGGCGGTCCCAATAGAAGAGCTTTAGGAACAGTGGAGAATGTGACTCCTGCAAATCCTGATTCCTGCACAGACTGTGAGAAAGCTGGAGGGAGGAAGGAGAGGAGTTAGGGAGAGTTTAGTAGAAACAGGGTGAGGTCATCACGCACAGTCACGGCCCCATTTGGAGGGAGAGAGGGCTATAAACCCGAGCTGTAAAAGCTTCCTCCCAAAATAATAAGTTGTGGGCTGATAAGAGGCTGAAACACGGCTCTCTGAGGCCTTGCTACCCACTCCAATAGGCAATGATGTAATGCTTTTCTTTATCTGTCTTTTTCTCCTCTGTTTCTATTATTTTTGCCTTTTATATCAGTCCATTTGCTGAGATTACATGAAACATACATGCACAACATGCAACGCTTTGATGAAATTCTGCCCCCCTCGTTTCACAGATCATGCACTTTTTGGTAACATAAATATACATGTGGTTATTTTTCCCCACACCTAAATGAATAGATAAATACTAAACTGTTAAGTGAATAGATGCAGGAGGCTGCAAATGGTTTACGCTGTGGTAGCTTCGTACGATTATCTAAATGTTTACAGAAGGAAAACATTGCACATTCTGGCTTTGGCGCTTTTCTGATTTAAACCAGGTGTTGGGTGCAATGAGTTAGAAGAAGCTACTGTAAAGCAATTGACTTTGAGGATCAGTCTAAAGCCTTTATAGTCTCTATTTCAAATAGGTTTACTTTAAAGAGATTAATAAGCCACCAAATGGCCAGTAAGCAGCAGACACCATTGAAATAAAAAAAGTTTATGATAGAAACAGGACAGATATACATTATATACCTCTAATAACCCTGTTACAATCTTGACAGAAAATCTCCACAGTAACATGATCTGGATTCCTTTCGATGTGGCTCATCCTTTAGCTTGTCCTTTCATGAAGAGACCAAAGTGTGAACAAAGAGTTTAGTCACAGGCTCCCTGCAGAACTCATTTATTTGGCTCACACTGGGTTTTAGGATTTTAAGATATCCTTGGATTCTCTTCCCATAATAATAAGTTGATGTTCCATGGACAGTTAAGGACAGAGAGGGAATCATTTGAAACTGAATATTTTGATTGGTAAATGTGTTATGTCTAATCCTTTGATTGCACATTAGTCATCTGACATTTGAGACGGTAATAGAAGGACTTCTGATGGTTTAACCAGAGGCACAAAAGCGAGGAGTAGTTTTAATGACATTAAATAATCAGATAAAAGTCTTAAAGTTTCATTTTAAAAAAGAAAAACAAACAAAAACAATAACAGATACATGAGTTTTATGATTAATATAAAAAATGTATCCACACCATAAATTAAGAGTTGGGGGAGTAATAAAGGATGAGGTCATTATGCACAGTCCCAACTGCACAAAGAGGAAACCAGAAAACCTCAGCTTTCTCCCAGAATGAGAGTAAATAACATACTGAGCCTAATGTAGTTTAAATCAAAGTCAGTATGTTTTTGTAATTATGATATTATAGGTTTGCGAATAATTTTTAACCCAAAAGTTATCTATAAATAAATCTTTTCTTCTTATATACCATATACTTATTAGTTATGGATAGTTGCAGTCTTGTAAAAAAACAACAACCATAAAATACCAATAACAGGCAATAACAGAAAAAGATAATAGATTAATAATCTCACAATTAATACAAAATATCCCATACGGACATTTTTTTATTTTTAAATATATTTTAAAATATATTTTAAAATATACAAAAACTGGCCGAAAATATATTTTGGAATATGTTTACAAAAATTACACAATTATTTTCACAAATAAATTTTAAATATTAAAAAAAAATATTTAGCCCTCGATATATTTTAATCCAAGGAAATATTTTCAAGGAAACTTGTATTTAGCATATATTTCAAATATATTTAGGCAAAAGATAAATTTTTGTCATATGGGATGTAAAATTAGAAATGTAATTGCTTCCTCTCGAAATAGATTTTGGAATATATGTTGATATATGAGTCAACACTAAATTTATTTCCAAATAAAAAATATATTAAATTGAGAAGAACATTCTACAAAATGTATTTAGCATATATTTAAAATATATTTCTGGCCAGATATTATTTTTTTTTGCCGTATGGGATATACAGGTTATTATACATTTTTCAATTGAGTCATTATTGTCTATTTTAAAATATCTCAGATAATAAATCTATGTTTACTTCCTAACATAGCCACTTGCATGAATTTTAATCAAGTCAAACATATTGATTTCTGTACACTTTGAGAAGCTTTGCACACGATTAGTACTTCACTTTCTCCATCTGGCGGTGAATAAAGGACATTACAAACATACAGAAGTTATATCGTTTCTCTGAACACTAGATAAAGTTTATTTAAAGTAAAAATAATAAATGTTTGTTTTTTCAGTGTGCGTGTGTGTGTGTGAGTTCACCAATGAGTTCTAGATTAATCTAAACATCCCTTCTTGTGTTTTGTATAAATGTTTAAATCAAAATTGTTTATGAATGACTTTTATTTTGAAAGAGCATTCGCTCTAGCGCGAGTCACGTGTCACAACAATAATTCTCAGATGTCATATGACTTTCGTTTTATTTGATTGTAATCATGACTTTACTCCACATCTCTTTTCTGTTGCTTTGTTTTAATTCGGTTGTTTTCTCTTTACCTGTGGGTCGAGACTCCATATGTGGTTATAAGGTAAAGATTTATTTGTTAAATCTGTAAAACGTGAAATAGATCTTATTGGGATTAAAGGTATGAAGTTCTCAAAAGAGGAAGTTCACACACAGATGTAAAACAAAACATAATGTTTTTTGATAGGGTGCTGTAGTAGTACCACAGTGTCCTAAAGTTTCATGGCAAATTAATGTTTTTTGAAAGCGTAAAAGTACCAACAATACACTTACATAAATTATTAAATTACATAATGTATATTAAATTACTATGGTATTACCTTCTGATACCTATATGTGCATTATAACTGTAACTTTATGATCTTACTGGATATTTCAGTCATGTCCAGCAACTAAACCATCAATGCTAAACGTCCATCTGGTTCCTCACACACATGATGATGTAGGATGGCTGAAGACTGTGGATCAGTACTTCTATGGAGGTAAAGGTTTCTCATACATGGGTGTAATTTCCCGTTTATATGATAATAAGATATTCTTCATTGCTGCATTTGACACCTTTGCTTCTTATCATGTGATACAGGCTAACTGCTGAAGTACTTACACTTAATGTTTAACTTCACACCATCACACAACAGCAGAAGTTGTTATCACAAGCTCTAGTATCAGCCACATAAAAAAGTATCAGCTACATATAAAAGGTGTCTGTGTCGGATAACTCTAGAACTTCAGTAATGTTAAATTTGTGTAATTTCAGACCGAAATTACATCCAGCACGCAGGTGTTCAGTATATTCTGGACTCTGTGGTCGACCAGCTACAGAAAGATCCGGCTCGACGCTTTATATACGTTGAGATCGCTTTCTTTTACCGCTGGTGGAAGCAACAGGACCAGAAGACACGGCGAATTGTAACCCAGCTGGTAAATGAGGGTGAGAAGAGAGCATTTGCTTTTGCAGACAATAGGATATGATATAAAGGGAACATATGCAAAATCCACTTTTACGATTTTTTTACACAACAACCCTACAATAAAAAAAAAATCCACTTTCTCCTTTTTTAATCCCCATTACCATATTTTCCAGACTATAAGTCGCATCAGTCCAAAAGTGTTTAGAAGATATATACACACATATATACACATATATATATGTATATATATGTATATGTACCGTATGTATATATGTATATATATATGTATGTATGTATATATGTATGTATATATATATATATGTATATATATATGTATGTGTATATATATATATATATATATATATATATATATATATATATATATATATATATATATATATATATATATATATAGGTGTCCGTACATGTTAACGTAACATTAACATTTATTCAGCTAACACAATAACATACAGAAAATCAAATCAAGTTCACAAAGCTCCTGAAGTCATTCCACATCACTGAATCCATTGAATTACATAAATACAGGAGCAGCATGTAGTGGACTCTCGCGGCTGTAGACAGGATTGGTTTCTCATGAATTCATTTTGACATATAAGTCGCACCTGACTATAAGTCGCAAGATAGCCAAACTATGAAAAAAGTGTGACTTATAGTCCAGAAAATATGTCTCATTAGACATGCTATTTTGATTCTCTTGTCAATGTGATGTCACACAAACAAAGCCCCGTTCACAGCCACTGACTGACTGGTTCATTTTTCCCAAAATCTTTTTTAAATGTGTTTGTTAATACATTGTAGCGCTAATGTGGCTATAGATAGTACTGACTGAAAATCAACTATTTTTAATCAAAAACTCTCACTTTCTGTTGGTAGGGCATTTAAAGGTTCACAAATGCGCTTTTTTGCTACCACCCAAATAGGGGCATTTTTTACATGCTATAATAAATGATCTGTCCGGCACACCTAAGACATTACATCTTGTAAAATAGGCATAATATATGCCCTTTAACTTCCAGGTTAAGGTATCAGAATTAATCCAGGATGTCTTTGAAGTTTAATTCTCAATTAGGAACTTTTTTATAATATGCACATTTGACTTATTTTACACTACATTACAGTATGTTGTGTTCTGCTTTTTTCTTTACAGGTCGTCTTGAGTTTATAAATGGCGGATGGTGTATGAGCGATGAGGCCACTACACATTACAGCGCTGTTATAGATCAAATGACTCTGGGTTTGCGGTTTCTGAACGATACGTTCGGGGAGTGTGGACGTCCCCGTGTGGCCTGGCACATCGACCCTTTTGGACATGCTCGAGAGCACGCCTCCATCTTTGCTCAGATGACAACATTACCACATTCGCAATCAATTGGAATTGGAAAAAACTGTAACAGATATCAGTGGGGGTCGGTCACTTCTTTTTTCGAGGGCGCTCGATGCGAAGTTCGTCACAACATGTATGTAGCCCGTATTTCAAAGTATGTGTTCTGCACGTCGAGTGATCCTATGTGCATCAAGTGTCTTGGTAAAATAAATGCCTGCTGCAGACACGTCTAAAGGGTTTATGATAAAAGAGACGCCCGCATTTGCCAGATACTCGCATTATCTCATGTGTAATCAGAGTTTACTGTTAAGGGAGTGTCTTGCGTGTATTTTGTGAATGCGAGCGTATCTTTTATCATAAATGGTTTTGACGTGTGTGCAGCAGGCACTTATTTTGACAAAACACGTGATGCACATAGGATCACTCGACGCGCAGAACACATATTTTGAAAACACAAGCAATACACATGGTACTCCAAACACTTATTTTGAATTTGCGCCCCTCGGATGAGCAGTCACGAGCCGCCACTGACAGATATTAACTTCTCTTGCTCTTCTGGTTTTCAGATGGGCTATGACGGTTTCTTCTTCGGCCGCTTGGACTACCAGGACAAAGGTCGCAGAATGAGTACCAAAGAAATGGAGATGCTTTGGAGGGCCAGTGAGAGCTTGAAGCCTCCTG
Source organism: Misgurnus anguillicaudatus (assembly GCF_027580225.2). Taxonomy (NCBI): domain Eukaryota; kingdom Metazoa; phylum Chordata; class Actinopteri; order Cypriniformes; family Cobitidae; genus Misgurnus; species Misgurnus anguillicaudatus. Next base: position 25,820,586 of record NC_073350.2, on the reverse strand, counting down.
TTGCTGACCTCTTCACAGGTACAAATTTGTGATCTTTGCGTTGTCAGTCTAGGTTCAGTTTCACTGTGATGGGTCAAAATATAAGTGTTTCTGGCCCTCCCTTCTTCATGGGATTCTTTCCCCTCCCATTTCACCATGCCCCAGATATAAAAACCTTTGCTAAAATAAAAGTAAATAAGACTTAAACAGTGAAGATAAATAATATAATTTTTGTTACTTCACAGGTGTCCTTCCCAATGGCTATAATCCACCTTCTGGTTTCTGCTGGGACCAGTCATGTGATGATGCTCCCATTAGAGATGACCCAGACCTTGAAGACTACAACGTAGATGAAATCGTACAAAGCTTTCTAAGTGTCGCCCTTAATCAGGTGAGTAAATAGCACTGCATACGCAAATTGACATCTAGTAAAAAAGTCTGTGATCGGCATGTGCACTTTGCTTCAGTTCATATCTACAATATGGAGTAGTTTGAAATGTTTTCCAAGACTGTTTTAAGGTGCTGTCATGTTTTTTATTATGTTTAAAGGCTAACTATTATAAGACAAATCACATCATCATGACCATGGGTTCAGACTTCCAGTATGAGAATGCCAATCTCTGGTATAAGAACATGGATAAGCTGATCAAGTATGTTAATGCCTTACAAGCTAATGGGAGTAAAGTGAACGTGCTTTATTCAACCCCGTCCTGTTACCTTCAGGAGCTCAATCAAGCCAACCTCACCTGGTTAGTGTTTATGTGCAGACAACACATTTAAGAAGGGCAAATTTGCCACATTTGGTTTGAACTTTTTTGCTGTGTCTTTTTCTGATTGGCTGTTCATTTAGGCCTCTGAAGACCGATGACTTTTTCCCGTATGCTGATGCTGCTCATGACTTCTGGACGGGTTACTTTACCAGCCGCCCTGCACTGAAATTATACGAGCGAATAAGCAACAGCCGACTACAGGTAACGCCCGTTAACTTTTTCACGTAAGCATCACCTGCACCACATAAGTCAGTCTTACTGCCATGCTTGGTTTATTTAGACCTGCAACCAGCTAGAGGTGCTCGGAGGGCCCAAATCCAGATCGGGACCTTTTGGTGAAGGGGACAGCGATACTATGAGTAAGTCTGCTTAAGTCAAATACTTGTCTTGTCTTTTATTTGTTGATATTTTTAACGTCTATTTTCATTGGTTTAGAGAGAGCGATGGGTGTGGCCCAACATCATGATGCCGTGTCTGGTACGGAGAAACAGCATGTGGCAAATGACTATGCCAAGAGACTAGCCATAGGCTGGGCACATTGTGAGGTACAAAAACATTGCGTCACTTTAAATACAAATGTCTGCCAAATGGGTGAGTTTCGCGAAATTAGACTTATGAGGTGTCATGAAACATTTTGATAAAAAGTTAATGCAAAGTACATGATTTCAAATGACATCATACAAACCAATTTTGTTGTTTTTTCCACATTTAAGGGGAAAATTTTCATTACCGCAACAGTAAAGAAACATGTGGTATTTGGTGATCATTGGTTAATGTAGAGACAATAATAAGAAATATAAATGTGTCCAAGAAAATTTTTGTCATTCTCCGCAACGATTTTCAATCATTGTTTAAGCCCTCATGGAACTAGCATTTTCAAAAAAAATTGTTGGAAGGGACATAATTGACTGTGACACTCAAGATGGCTACCAGGTAAGCAGTTCTTATTTTTCTCTCCAGATAAAAGTTGAAATTTTGTTTGTCAAATACCTAGACAACTTTTTAGTTCTCATTACCGAAACATGAGTTTGTAAATGCATGTATTTAATGTAATATCATGTTGCGGTAATGATCATTTTTTATAATGATAATCTAAAAAATGTAAATAATTCTATAGGAAATATTTTTTAAATCTTATATGTGCAAAAAAAATTGTCTTCAATGGCTTTTAAAAAAAATCTGATACTGGACACCTTTTAAGTCAGGATTTCGTGAGAATCACCCAAATGCATTAATGTTGAATATCATAGAGACATGAGGATGAATCTATTGATATGGGCCACTAAGCAGTCACCCTAGCAACGTCAACAGGAAAGCGACTAACAATTTCGTTCAAGCTATGCGAGTACCTGGTTTTCTCTTTTTTTTGTAATAAAATATACTGACATCTGTTTTTACTGTCTAGGTGTTGGTTCGTAATTCTCTGGCTGTACTTAGTGGTTCTGAGGCGCCACGTGTGTTCTGCGAGAACCTCAATATCAGTGTCTGTCCACTCACAGAAAACAGCAATAAGGTGCCATATATACAGATTCCACCAAATAAATATAAGATGCGTTGCATGAAACAAAATCTCAGTATTGAATTACAAGCTTTCATTCTCTCGCTTTCAGTTCTCTATGAATGTCTACAATCCTCTGGCCAGGGCTGTAAGCTGGCCTGTTCGTTTGCCTGTTAATGGTTCCCAGTACAGTGTTACTGATGCTAATGGCAAAGCAGTGGACAGCCAGGTTAGAACCAGTGTGTACATACCACACAATGTCAGATATGTTTGTGTTACATTTATGATGTAAATTTAATAATCTTACCTCCTCACTCTCTGTGTCTCACTCTCTTTCAGGTGGTCCCACTGTCCAGATCCACACAGGAAGTGAGACGAGACCGAGGTTATGCTAAAGGTGAGCTGGTATTCCAGGTTGAAGCTCCTCCTCTGGGATATACTACGTACGTTATCTCCTTGCTAAAGCAGAAGTCTCCAAAAGCCACGGCCAAACCGAGAGCCCCTCCATCTATTCAAAATAAGGTTACATTTAAATACCTATACTAAATATTCTGTATGAATACATACTGATAAAATGTATACTTGTAGCTTGTAGTGTACTGTAAATGTATTTTACATGTAGCCATGCTCTAAAAACAAGATTTTGTTTTTATTTACAATGTATAATAACTCATACTATAGTACTACAGTGTACACTCACCTAAAGGATTATTAGGAACACCTGTTCAATTTCTCATTAATGCAATTTTCTAATCAATCAATCACATGGCAGTTGCTTCAATGCATTTAGGGGTGTGGTCCTGGTCAAGACAATCTCCAACAAACTCCAAACTGAATGTCAGAATGGGAAAGAAAGGTGATTTAAGCAGTTTTGAGCGTGTCATGGTTGTTGGTGCCAGATGGGCCGGTCTGAGTATTTCACAATCTGCTCAGTTACTGGGATTTTCACGCACAACCATTTCTAGGGTTTACAAAGAATGGTGTGAAAAGGGAAAAAAATCCAGTATGCGGCAGTCCTGTGGGTGAAAATGCCTTGTTGATGCTAGAGGTCAGAGGAGAATGGGCCGAATGATTCAAGCTGATAGAAGAGCAACATGAGAACATGAATCTATCATGCCTTGTTACCACTGTCCAGGCTGGTGGTGGTGGTGTAATGGTGTGGGGGATGTTTTCTTGGCACACTTTAGGACCCTTAGTGCCAATTGGGCATCATTTAAATGCCATGGCCTAGCATTGTTCCTGACCATGTCCATCCCTTTATGACCACCATGTACCCATCCTCTGATGGCTACTTCCAGCAGGATAATGCACCATGTCACAAAGCTCGAATGATTTCAAATTGGTGTCTTGAACATGACAATGAGTTCACTGTACTAAAATGGCCCCCACAGTCACCAGATCTCAACCCAATAGAGCATCTTTAGGATGTGGTGGAACGGGAGCTTCGTGCACTGGATGTGTATCCTACAAATCTCCATCAACTGCAAGATGCTATCCTATCAATATGGGCCAACATTTCTAAAGAATGCTTTCAGAACATTATTGAATCAATGCCTTGTAGAATTAATGCAGTTCTGAAGGCAAAAGGGGGTCAAACACAGTATTAGTATGGTGTTCCTAATAATCCTTTAGGTGAGTGTATACTAACAATTCATACTATAGTACCACCGTGTATACTAAGTCCTACAATATTACTACAATGTACTAGAGTACTTCAGTTTACACTACCAACTCATACTATTGTACTACAATGTATACTAATCCTATTATGTACTACAATGTATACTAACAACAACTAATACACGATATACTCTCTTGTTGTGTTTCTTTTAGCACATATGATAATTTTGTTCTTCTTTGTGTTTTAGTTCCTGAAAGTGACCTTTGATAACAACACTGGTCTGTTAAAGAGTCTGACCAACTTGGAAACACAGCAGACCATTCAACTCTCTCAGAACTTCTACTGGTTAGTTTAGGCTGATTCAGGATCAGCATCTCTGTTTCAATGACATGCTATTGTCATAGTATAATATGAATCTGGGTAGAGCCTACAATATGTCTACCCTTTCTTGTTCAAATGTTGAGCAGTGTGTTTTTCTTTGCACAGGTACAATGCAAGTGCTGGAAATAGCTATGATAGTATCCAGCCATCAGGAGCTTATATCTTCAGACCAAACTCATCAACACCCTTCATCATCAACAAAACTGCAGAAATAGAGATTGTTACGATATCCGGCGTAGTACAGGAGGTGACCCAAGTGTTCAGTCCATGGGTGTCTCAGGTTATCCGGTTGTACGAGGGGCGTAAGGAACTAGAGCTGGAGTGGACCGTAGGACCTGTGCCCATCAAGTGAGTCAATACCCACATGTTTTCCTGCATCAAAGATGAGATTAAACTTATAGTTATTAACATACAATGACCATAATATCTTATACTCATTCAGATAAAATTGAAATTTAATATTTTAATATAATAAATTTAATATAATAGTCTTTTATATCTGATGTAGTACCTGAACTGTAACTTGACGCTTTTTAAGTTTAAGTTACATCATAAATCCATAACACGTTTAACATCACAAATTATATCTGTGAAAGAGAAATTAAACTTAAGTCTAATTTCAAAATATCTGTCTTTTTTGCAGGGATGGCTTGGGAAAAGAGGTGATCACACGTTTTGACACAGACATCATGTCCTCCGGCTATTTCTACACAGATTCTAATGGCAGAGAGGTTCTAGAGCGACGGTGAGGAGATACATTTATTGAAAAATGCGAATAATAAAGTATTGTGTTACAACAGAATCTATATATCAGTTTAATTTTCTTTGCATTATTGTTTAAAGCTTCATAATCAATGCATTTCATATGGCATATATAATCTTAAAAGTTCTGTTTGTCATTGTAGGAAAGATTATCGACCCACATGGGATTTAAAGCAGTCTGAGCCAATCGCTGGAAACTACTATCCAATAAACTCTCGTGCCTACATCAAGGCAAGTGTCATGCAGGGTTATTGTGTGCTTATTTTGTTTATGTTTAATTGCAATTGATTTAAAAAGGAAAAATGTTAGGAAAATGTTTGTATGTGTGTGTTTAGGATTCCAAGCAGCAGCTGACAGTGGTAACAGATCGATCACAAGGAGTCAGCAGCATCTATAATGGCTCATTGGAAATCATGGTAACATAAAATTTTGTTTTCTTTTAAAGTTCAAAGATGATTTATTAGCTTGACAAAATTTGCATTGCATTGCCAAAGCATTTGCAAGGGTTAAAAAAACATAACCACACTCGCTCTTTTTCTTTCAGCTGCACAGGAGACTTCTATATGATGATGTTAGGGGGGTGGGTGAGCCTCTTTCTGAACCGGGAGACTTTTATGATGGCTTGGTTGTGCGTGGTCGTCTGCTGTTGACCCTCACGTCCCCGGATCTGGCCGCAGATGCCCACAGACCCCTCGCTCAGGGCATGGTGTTCCAACCCCTCCTCTCCTTTCAGAATGGCACACCTTCAGCCAACACCAAACTGGAGGTTCGTGGGACACAGATTCAATGATTTGCTTATTTATTATGGTGAGTGATTCCAATATTCATTCCCATCTTTCTATTCCATAGTTCTCTGGGCTTCAAGCTGCTCTGCCCCCTGCTGTTCACCTGCTGACATTGTCTCAGTGGGACAAAGACTCGATTCTGATCAGGTTGGAACATCAGTACGAGGCCAAAGATAGCAAAACATACTCACAGCCTGTTACAGTCAACCTACAGGTAACACACCTAAGTTCACTTAAAGGGATACTCCTCTTTTTTGAAAATATGCTCATTTTCTAGCTCCCCGAGAATTAAACATTTGATTTTTACCGTTTTGGAATCCATTCAGCTGATCTCCGGGTCTGGCGGTATCACTTTTAGCATAGCTTAACATAATCCATTGAATCTGATTGACCATTAGCATCACACTAAAAAATAACCAGAGTTTCTATATTTTTTCTATTTAAAACTTGACTCTTCTGTAGTTACATTGTGTACTAATACAGACAGAAAATTAAAAGTTGTGATTTTCTAGGCAGATATGGCTAGAACTATACTCTCATTCTGGTGTAATAATCAAGGACTTTGCTGCTAGTGCCCGAAAATAGTCCCCCCCCTGCATAATCCATTAAATCTGATTAGACCATTAGCATCGTGCTCAAAAAAAACCAAAAAAGATATTTTTCCAATTTAAAACTTATTAGTACCTGAAAGTAGTCCCCTTTGTAACTTTCAATAGCAGGGGACTATTTTCGGGCACTGCGTAATATCATTGCGCCTCCTGCAGCAATGTTACAGCAGCAAAGTCCTTGACTATTACGCCAGAATGAGAGTATAGTTCCCAGCCATATCTGCCCAAAAAAATCGCAACCTTCAATTTTCTGTCGGTCTAGTACACGATGTAACTACAGAAGAGCCAAATTTTAAATAGGGAATATATCGAATTTATTTGGTTATTTTTAGCGTGATGCTGATAGTCTAATCAGATTCAATGGATTATGTTAAGCTATGCTAAAAGTGGTACCGCCAGACCCAGAGATCAGCTGAATGGATTCCAAAAAGGTAAAAATCAAATGTTTAACTTTAGGGGAGCTGGAAAATGACCATATTTTCAAAAAAAGTGGAGTGTCCCTTTAAGAGTACCACACAACAAAACAAAAACAAAACATCCTCCACACAGACTCCTTCATTACCTCATATAACACAAACGTACACACATCCTGCAAAAAAATTACGTTTTTACTTAGTATTTTTGTCTTGTTTTCAGTAAAAATACCTAAAAATTCTTAAATTAAGATGTATTTTCTTGATGAGCAAAATGACTTATGAAAATAAGTCTAGTTTTAGACATAAAATATAAACTTTAAGTAAATTTGCTAATGGATTAAGAATTTTTTTCTTGAAATAAGTTTACTTTTTTCATAAACACTTGATTCAAGAAAATTTTTCTTATTCCATTGGCAGATTTTTTTGCTTGTTTTAAGCACAAATTTGCTGAAATCTATATCTTTTGTCTAAAAAATAGACTTATTTTCCTTGGTCATTTTGCTCACCAAGAAAATATATCTTGATTTAAGAATTTTTACATAGTATTTTTGTCTTGTTTTCAGTGAAAATAAGTAAGAAAGTCATTTTTGCAGTGCACATTCCCAGTTCTGGTAAATTCTGCTTCCATAAAACACTGATTATTATGATTATGGATGAGGGATTGCAAGTGTCTCCATTACCAACCAGTACCGTCCGAACAAACATCCAAAACATTTATTAATTTTAAAGGACATTGGTGGTTAAAGATCTGGGCTGGCATCCTCCATTTATCCTCCTGCAAGAGAACTCATTTTCAAAGTTCACATTATGGTGATGTAATGAAGCATGAACTGTTGGTTAGCAGACGCCTGTGAAGTTTGCACTAGTGTGGCATTTGTCAAAAGCTGCGTCATAGCCGTCAAAGCCTGAGCGCCTTTTTGAACCATAAAATGACAAATGAATTTTGTACAGGTCTTTGTAAAACATCATAAATACTGTCCACATCAAATGCAACATTCAGGATAGGGCTTTACTGTCAGCTTTGGAGAAGAAAACATGAAGTTAAATCATTATAATATGATAAACAATTCCTCTTTGTGTCTGTACAGAAGCTGTTTTCCACCTTGAAGGTGCTTGGAGCGTCTGAGATGAGTCTCGGGGCAAACCAGTGGAAGGAGGATGAGACACGTCTGCCGTGGAATACTGGTAACAAATACTTATTATAACTATATTATTATCTTTTCATATCTAGTCACGTAGTTTAATTTAGCTTTAAAACTTGCAGGTGGAGTGTTTTCATTCAAAAATATAAATAAACTTAATATATCAGAAACATAATTTTATTCAAAAACTCAATTCCTTGTGTTTGTTTTATCAGAAACAAATGTGAAACCTCTTCCTGTTGGCAATAAAGACTCATTACCATGGGAAGTGACATTAAACCCAATGGAGATCCGCACTTTCCTGTTACGGGTGCAGCTAGACCTGACAAGCCAATGATGATTGTAATAACCAATCAGAGTGAAGCATTGTATTATCCAATTCATACACTGATTTAAGTCCACACAAAACGTATGCCTTTTTGACAGCATTCCTGTTGCATAATGTTTTAATTACATTTTTATATGTCACAATGAGTGATTTTTTTTACTGCAACTGTGCCTTTCAAATGAAAATGACAACTTTTCATGAATTGAACTGTAGAATAAATTAATAAATGAAAAATCAGGCAATTAAGTTGAAGCCTTAATACCTTATGTAAAACACAAGGACATTCACCTAATATTTATTTGATGAACAAAAATACAAGATAAAACAAAATGAATAAAATATGTCCAGGCATTTATTCCCAGGATGCAAGAAACTTTTCAGTAAAATAAATTTAGGTGCAAATCTGTACAAACCAGAAGTGCAGACATTCAATATAAGCACAAAACAAAATTTCATTTCAATGAAATAACAAAAGGTTTGTCTTATGCCACGTCATGCTTTTACAATTTTCTAATATACACCCATTAGTCCATCTTCTCTTCACTGGCTCCTTGTTCAAGTTCATGTGAATAACAGCATTTCTCTCCATGTGTACATGTTCCCTACAAAAGAAAGAAAAGAAGCTTTGTTATAAAAGATGTTGTTATTGTCTTATATAAAGTGATTTTATATTGAACTGAAGTTAAAATACCTTTCGAAACTTCTTGCAGGGATAATTCTTGAGTTGTGAAGAGTCTGTAATCGGTTGTTTCCGTTTACCCTGAAAGTGTTTTCTTTTGTCCTCCAGCTCAGATGAGATTCCTCCACTAAACCCAAAGATTTTAATTTTTTTAATGTAATCATTTTAAGGATTTTTGTAATGTTTTCAATGAGAGAACACAACTCACCCAGCTTTGGCACGAGCTTTGGGTCCCCAGTTGGCCTGTGGGTTCTCTTGAAAACGTGTGAGGTGACGTTTTCTCGACTGTGGGTTTGCATCCTCTCTGATCTCAAAACAGGCCTGGAGGCTAATTGAGAAAGCATTGAGATTTCTCAAAAGCATTGAAAAAGACATACATTACAGGAATTTTGCAGTATGTTTAACAAATTTATGTCAAAGAAATTAATCTTAACTGCAGTAATGATTGTAATGTGAAATTGTAAGCATCTCTAAACAACAAAAAGCAAATGTGATACATACGTTGGCTCTTTGGAGAGAATGTGATGGGCAGGGCTCGTCTCTGATAGCCTTTCTCGCTTTACTGGGTTGGACTTTTCCTGAATAGCAAGCGACAAAAAACCCCTCTTAAAATAAAATCTTTTAACAATTGTTTTATAGGGCTGTGAAATATAATCTTTTTTTCGATGCATCACAATGTTCTTATGCACGTCTCTCTCTCTCTCTCTCTCTCTCTCTCATCTCCAACAATAAAAGCTTCGCTATATTGGATCGAACTGTTGTCACAATAATAGTAATCGAATAGCGAGACTAGTGACACTTCACACCCCTTGTATTTTATAGCGCTTAAAGGATATCGCCACCGTTTTTCACTATTTTACAATGTTTTTACCTCAAGTTAGATGAATGAATACATACCCATCTCCCCCCAATGCATTCATCTTTGTACAGCGCATTGTGAATGTTTGGATCATAAGGAATGAATGGGGCTATTCACGACGCTCTGTACAAAGATGAAGTGCACGCATCAAATAAAGATAGGTATGTATTAATTCGTCTAAGTTGAGGTAAGAACATAGTAAAATATTGAAAAGCGGTGGTGTTTTCCTTTTAGAGCAGACAGTGGTCACTCACCCAGCAGCGAATGATATCCCACAAAACCCCAGGAGGTGCATCTGTCTTCACTGCATTCTTGCACGCATGAGAGAAAGACACTCTGTACCCAGCATGCAGGAGTGCCGACCTAAAACAACAGCGGAAGGGCAATGCGTGCTTTTATCTTGCATGTCAACTTTAACTTTCAAATCAAAACTCATTTGTTAAATATATATTACCTGAACTGCAGCATGGGTGGTGTGTTGCAGTGAACCGTGCTGCTCAGTTGATCTAAAACGTGGTACAGAGGAACATCCTGTAGCTCCTGAATCACACACACATACAACTATTAATATTCAATGTAGTGAAATTATCAGCAGACATGCAAGATATTACTATTATTATTATTATTATTTCAATGATTAGTCCTTTAAGTCTTTTAAGACTGACCTCAGTCACCATGCTCAGTATCCCTTCAATACGTTTTGATGTTCCGAAACGGGTTGGGTTTCCCGAGACAGCACCCAGAACCTTCTGAACAAATGCACTGTCATGAAGAGGCTCCGCCCACATGGGACCACCCAGCTAAAAATACAGAGGAGGGGTAAATAAAGACTTCATATTTCAACATACACATATAATAACTTTACATGTATTTGAATTGATGATTCAGACCTGGAATTTCTGTCCACAATGTTCACAGTTGGGTCCTACAGGCGGTCCAGTGGCTGCAGAATACTTCATACTAAAACACACATACAGTAACATACAAATATTTAGAGAAAACAATGAGCATAGCCCTAAAGGGACACTCCAATTTTTTTGAAAATATGCTCATTTTTCCAACTCCCCTGAAGTTAATCATTTGATTTTTACCGTTTTGGAATCCATTCAGCCGATCTCCGGGTCTGGCAGTACCACTTTTTTAACATAGCTTAGCATAATCTATTGAATCTGATTAGACCATTAGCATCGCGCTCAAAAATAACCAAAGAGTTTAGATATTTTTCCTATTTAAAACTTATTAGCACCTAAAAGTAGTCCCCTTTGTAACTTTCAATAGCAGGGGACTATTTTCGGGCACAACGTAATATCATTGCGCCTCCTGCAGCCATGGTACGGCAGCAAAGTCCTTGATTGTTGCGTCGGAATGAGAGTGTGATTCCTAGCCATATCGGCCTAGAAAATGGCAACTTTTAATTTTCTGTCGGTCTTAGTTCACAATGTAACTACAGAAGAGTCAAGTTTTAAATTGGAAAAATATCCAAACTCTTTGGTTATTTTTGAGCGTGATGCTAATGGTCTAATCAGATTCAATGAATTGTGCTAAGCTATGCTAAAAGTGGTAGCGCCAGACCCGAAGATCAGCTGAATGGATTCCAAAACGGTAAAAATCAAATGTTTAACTCTAGGGGAGCTGGAAAATTAGCAATAATCCCTTTAACTGCAAGTCTTCGGTTTGATTCACAGAAAGCACTTTAAGTCACTTTGGATAGCGTAAATATGATGTGAATGATCGTGAAAAGTACAAAGACTCACTGTTTTCCCTGGCATATTCTTTTTCCCATTCTTTGCAGATGAAACGCTCCGCACCCAACACAGTTATATATGAGAGCTTGCTTACTGCAACAAACCCACATTAATACATCAGTTATTCACCAGAACACACTTACTTATAGAAATATAAAGACAGAAGTTGTGTGTGTTTGTTACCTTGCAGAGTTCTTGACCACAGCCTGACCGGTTTTGACTCTGACGAATACTCGGATGTAGAAATCCACACTTACACTTAATAGAGGTTCAATGTAGCGCTGATACACAGCTGCTCTCTGATCTAAACTGTGAAGGATTATACGCAGGGCCTAGAAAACATGCGCATATAAACAGTCGTTAAAAAAGACGTTTCCTTCCTTTCACAGTTTGGAAACACTTACTCATTTTTTATATATTTGTAAAAAAAAATCCACATTACAGACTAAAAATTGTATAGTACAGATTTTTGTGAATACTAAATGAGAAAAAAATATTTTGAATATGGACACAAAATATGACACATTGATGTAGATTAAACTAAGCAACGGTATATCACATTTCAAAAAGGTTCAGTTTAGGACTTAAAGGCAGGGTGCACGATTTTTGAAAAACGCTTTGGAAAAAAGAATCGGGCCAAGAACCAAACCACATTTGTAGCCAATCAGCAGTAAGGGGCGTGCCTACCAACCAATATCATTGCCTGGGTTGCGTATGTGTGCGGCGGGTCTATCAAAAGATCATATTCAGATTCTAATCGGGTAGAGGCGTGTTTGTTTAGGTGACTTCAAATGTCAACATTGGCCTTCAGAGATCGTGCACCCCGCCTTTAATACTGCGTTTGTGTGTAGACAAACCAGATTGAAAAAGCTGCGTTTTTTAAAATACCTGTGTTCGTGAGGACAGGGCGTAAGTCATCAATTTCAAATATAATAAAAAAAAAACTGTGCTTTATAAAAATCAATATCTTTGGCACAACTATATTTTTGTCTACAAAAGTAATGTCAAACATTTAGGGATGGTCTCCCGGACAGAGATTTGCTTAAACCAGTACTAGGCCTTAGTTTAATTAAGAAATATAACTCATTTTAACAAACATGCCTTACGAAAAATATTACTTGTGTGCATTTTGTGGCAAAACAAAGGGCACTGATGTATTTTAAGATATGTCAGTGCAAGTTGTTTTCAGTTTGGACAGCTTTTACATTTATTTTAGTCTAGGACCAGTCCAATCCCTGTCCCGGAAACCGCCCCATAAACATTTCAGATAAAATATATTTTTAAGATCATGGGAAGTGTTTTTAAACTTTTGACTGGTGCTGTCCACAAAAAGACTGTGTAAGCACATCTTACCATCTCATGGCAGTATTTAGACTTGATGGACACAGAACTGTATTTACTGTAGCAGGTTTCGCCACTATTTCCAGCCATTACAGCCATGTCAGTACATGTAATACAAAGCAACCCTGACAGAGAGAGAGAGAGAGAAAGTTGAAAACTAGAAAACAATTTAAATCAAATAAAACAGAGACTGATAGAGACTCACCACCCTCACTGACGGCCTGCACAGCTGCATCTATAAACGCAGAGGGGCTGCCATAAGGGTCAAGATCTATGACATCATAGCGGTCCTTTCTTCCTCTCGCCTCATACATCACCATACTGGACAGACAGCGTTGTACATGGTTCTAATTTAGCAATTTTTGTCTTAAAGAGTATAAAAATTCTTGTGGGAAATGCATAAGCTACAGTGAAACGAGAACAAATGTATGTTACACAATTATGTACGTTACACATTGTTTCATTCGGTCTATAGACGCATAATTGTAAGAGAATTGTAAATAGAATTGAAATGCTCTGACCTGGCATCTCTCTGGCTGGCCTGCACTATGTGGGAGACGTTGTTGTGCTTTGCGTTGCGAGCGATCAGAGCAGCAGCTTTAGCAGAGAAATCATTAGCAGTGATGCTCTTCAGTCCTGGGACCTCCAGAGCAAACCGAACCGAACGCAGTCCTGACGCAGCCAGACCTTCCAGCACACTCAAGCCTTGCTGGATACAGAAAAAGAGATAGTACATTTTTTTAACCAGCGGACACATGTATCAAAAGCTATTCGCAAGTAAGGATAAACACAAGTGATTGCTCTTAATGACACATAAGGAGAGAGAATCCCTAAAAATCAACAAACAAGAATCTTACACTAAAAGTATAAACGGTATCACACAGACTTACATTACTAATGAAATATAACATACACAGACCTCACATTTCTCCCCCACAGAGGCAGTAATGAACTCTTTATCATTGCTTTCTTCTTTCTTTTCTTGCTCATTCTCAGGTTCTTCTTCCTGATCCTTAATTCCATTCTTCTCCTTTGACAGCTGGACCACAACTCTGTCTTTCTCACCCGGCACCAGGATCCTAACGCCCCGCTGCGCCAGCTGCTCCCTGGCAAACTCTGTGATCACGGCACACCTGATTAAAGGACATTTATACATTTAAAGACCAGATTAAGATTAAGAGATTACGACCACTCGGCTTCATACTTACGTTAGATCTCTGTTAAACTCCTGCACAGGGTTGTAGAAGACCTCATTGGCACTTGGGAATATAATCGCTGCCTTGCCCTCCCTTACGACGGTCTCTCCTGGCAAAAGCCCAGGTTCTGTCAATGAATTCTGACTGGTTTCTGTGGAGATAGAGGGATTTGGGTCCTCCATTGGTACATCAGTGGGTGTATCTGTGCCAGAACCGGAGTTTTCTTTATCATTGCTCATTGTCCTGAATGTTTTATAGACACAACTGGGTCTTATAGTGAGACTCTGCAAGAAGGCTGGTCTCTCCTTACAGAGACTTAAGGATAAACGTAGACAAGTCAAGTATGCCCGAAATGCAACCCTCACCAGCATTTATTAAAAGAAAAGACCTGTAAAAATAAAATTATAGTTAGCATTTATAAATGTCAACCTGCTTATAAAAAACAAAACTGTCCTGACATAAGGTTCGATTTCACTTACTGTATTCATTACTATAATAAACTGTAGTGAAATTCATAGATACTAGTGTTTCTTAACCCTACTATAGTAAATATTAAATTATACTACAACATTTACTAGAGTTTATCAATTTAATATAGTTAATACTAAGAATAATGAAGTATACACAAATTGCAGTAATTACTACAATATACTACAGTAATATACTAGTACAATTCAATACAATTTACACTATTAAATACTAAATCATTATGACTTTATGGTGACTTTTACGATTTAAATGTCTGTATAGCATTTTAGCATGGCCATTTAAACTTCACATTCATGTCACTAGCCCGGTTAGCATTAACATTTGCAATAAAAATTCCGCCTAACTTACCATTAAGCATCGTTCCTTATAGAAACTATAGTTCTGCCATAGCAAACGTAACAAAAAAAGGATTTGCTGTGCACTTTTTCACAGACTTGTCAGGAAACAGGTAACTGTTAGCACGTACATTTCCAAGGATATATCACATGTGTGTAGTCCATGCTCTGTTTAAACTACGGAAGCCCAGAGCAGAGAACGCGTGACGAAGACACCAGCCACTGCGCATGCGCAGAGCGATGTCTTCAAGCGCTGCATTGGAGTTACAGAAAGTATATTTATGAGTAAAATATCAAACATAACATCACTATTGTAGTAAAAAAAAAACTGTGTCACAATATTCTATTAGATTTGAAAAATGAGACAAAACATGAAAGAATAAAGAACCGAAATAACTTATAATGTATTAATTCAATTCAATTCAATTCAATTCAATTTAATGTAATGTAATTGAATTGAATTGAATTGAATTGAATTGAATTGAATTGAATTGAATTGAATTTAATTTAATTTAATTTAATTTAATTTAATTTAATTTAATTTAATTTAATTTAATTTAATTTAATTTAATTTAATTTAATACGTATTCCATTACAGTTACAAATTAATATAAATAAGTATTCAGAAACTTAATCCTAGCACCAAAATACAAAAGTAATGTAATCTGATTACTTTTGGATTCCTTCAAGGTCTCTCTCTCTCTCTCTCACACACAAACACACACACACACACACACACACACACACACACACACACACACACACACACACACACACACACACACACACACACACATTGATTGTTTCATGTTTTATTTTTAAAATGTAGGAAAAATAATTATATTTTAAACTAACAATGTAAAAGTCTAAACAAAGTCTAAAAAATCTACAGGTTAATATATGTTTATTTTAAAATGCTGACTGAAGTCTTAATTTGGGGACATTCGTGGTAGTTCCACTAGTTAACATTTTTTATGTCTCTGCAAGAAGAGATTGAGAAGGGACATTGTGAGTAGACTTTTGTGTCCATTTGTACCGTTTCCGCAACCACTAGAAAATGTACAAATGCAATACCACAGATTTTAAAGCACTAACAAACAACATTTTAGCTAACATTGTCATCATTTTCCTGCGGGGATCATTGTCTAGCTGCTATTCTGTGTCTATAGTGAATGTGTTAAGCAGTGCTTAAAAATACGTTTTATTATGTCAAAATAATGATTTATTTTGTTTAAAGGTCCAGTGTGTAACTTTTAGAAGTATCTAATGACAGAAATGCAATCTAATATACATAACTATATTATCAGTGGTGTATAAAGACCTTGCAAAATTAACTGTTATGTGTTTGTTTTTTTAGAATGAGCCCTTTTTATACACTGCGGGTCCCCTTACATGGAAGTTGCCATTTTGTGCCGCCATGTTTTTACAGTAGTCCTAAATGGACAAACTGCTCTACAGAGCGTGTTTTGTCACTCATTCTGTATTTTGTCCTACCTAGACAACATGTTTGTCCTGTGGTGGCAACCGTAGATTCTCTATACATTTCAGTGAATGAAGAGCTAAAATCTACACACTGCACCTTTAAATGAAACAATTGTAATCCTGAAAGTATTCCCATTTTTACAAAATGTAATTGTAATCTGATTACTGTTTTTTATGTAACTGTAAAGGATTACAGTTACTATTTTTTGTATCCTGATTACGTAATGTTACATGATTACCTCTTACATGTAATCTGTTACTCCTCAACCCTGTGTGTACAATTAAATATATGAAATGAGTTGTAGGATCTCAGTGGCTTAACTCTTTGACGAAAAAAGGAAGAAGTTTGTGTGTATGCGGTGGACTATGGGCCTTTAATTGCAACATATTTGAGTTTTGAATGACATTATTTGTTAGAGCCATGAGGGAACATTTATTCTGTTATATGTCTGTTGTTACTCTAAATGTCCTTTGTTTGGAATATTTTTCAGAAAGTCATACAGAAAAGTCACAAAAAGTGACTTTAGGCAATGCTTAAGCACACATGTAATATCTTAAACTATGGTACTTGAAGGGTAAGTCTGATTTTATATGATTTTACTACAAATTAAAACCAAACAAAACTGGTTATAGTTACTACACTGTAAAAAAGAAATATAAATATTTTATTTAGTTTGTCCATCATTTACCTAACCAAATACACCCAGCATTTATAGTGTATATAAATCAGTTATATAAATCCACCTAAACAAAATAAACTTAACCCATGCACCAAATAATTTTGTCACCTCGATAACCACACGAGGGAAGTGTTTTAGTGCATCTGTTTCTCAGAGTGCGCCATGCAGAGCTGAGTTAGCATGCCGGGCGCGTACCACCACAACACCCCTCTAGGGGTTCACCTGTACGCCAGTCTACTGTAGACACAGCTGACTCTGCCAGTAGCCTGAACCACACACTAATCATATTCGGGGAGCGCGCAAAAATCGTCGGGTGCCGATTGTGGACACTGAAAGTTGGACATCCGTTTTGAAGATTAATGTGCAGTCTTGTCAGGGTGTAATCGGTGATTCGGTGCTCTACGTGCGTCCCGAAGGGGTGAAAATGATGCACCCCTCGACAATTCTGCGCTCGGGCGCATTGCCTGTACATTCATGATGAATGGCTGCCACTAGACAGAGATCGAGAAGAGTCTGACTCCTGCACTGGAACACTTCAACCAGCCGATCGCAAGAGAGGGGGGTGAGTCCTTGTAACGCGTGCACGAGGGGTTCACGCCACGGGGTCAAACCGCACTCGCGCGGATGACCAAGGGGGCGTATGAGAGTTATTTTAGAGTGCAACGGGGATTTTAGGAATACGGTATTGTTTTCTTGAAGGTGTGCGATTGCTTTTTAGATGATGGGGGATGGGTTTGCAAAACTTTTAACCACTTAAATGATTCCTGAGAAATCACCGCATGGCCGTCCTATTTTTCTTTTATTTGCAAACTTTCTAGATATGCATAATATCCCCAAATGAACTGACAGCATGTGTTTTTAGTGGTATTTAAAGCAGATTTAAGAATGCATGGATAGTTGAGTTATGTGCAATGCTTTCAGGCGTTAAGTGGTTAACGGTGTCTTGACTTGCGGATAGGTCTGGCTCGCCCCCCAGTTGCTGCATTTGTCCCGGGATGACCTGTTGATGTCGGGGAAATGTGCAGATGAGCCCTCCCTTCCTTTATAGTCCAAAATGGAGTACAGTTTAACCACTAAATATTGGATGTAAATGCAATGCTTACATCGCGTGCATATAAATACAAGCCATGCATACCATTGACACGTCTGCAGCTGGGAGATAATAATGCATGCATGCACATCTTTGTTGCGGGATGAATCATAACGATCTGTGTGTAGATACAACTGTAACTCAACCCGACATTTCATTTTATAGCATTGCGTTGGCACCGAATGGGCGATCGAGAGGAACGGATGTGGGCTCCTAAATAATTAATCTTTTGACTATTTCGGTGACAGCATTCTTTACGGGTGACTGAGTGGTCACATAGGAAGTAGCCAATCGGGTATTATTTCTGATTTTTTGCTCCCCGGGGCTCGTGCCAGCCCGGAGCTCGTGCGGTGCTGGGCAGCGGTGCGGGGCACACACACTAACCGGGTAGAGCAGCCCTGCCGCTTGCACCCACATCACACAAACACCGGTAAGATTTTAAAACTGCTAGGAATTAATAATATTCGTGTTGTTAATGAAAACTGTTTCCAATTGTGTTTTGGTGAAATAATGGCATATATGCGAACACATAGCAGTCAGAATAAGTTGTAAAAAAATGTGTTACATTTTTACTTTTTTTGCTGCGGATGCAAAATTGTGATAATCATAATCGATTGATGACTTTAGACTAAGTTTATAATTTTTATTTAAATACTTATTTGTTTTTATGTGCTGCCACTAGCTAATGACTAGCTTTATCCCTTTAAACTAACGTTATGTGGTATGAGGATGGGACAAATAACCATTAATTGTTATCATTTGGCTCTTTCTTATTTATTTTATTTGAAAAGATTTATTATTAAGGACCTGTGTTAAAGTTATTGTTTCCAAGTAGACAGAGACAGGGTCTTTTATCTAGTTCATCTGAATTTTGCATTGTTCCCATGATCAACCTTTTAGTTGGAAGAGAGCTAGTGTGAAATGACTAATAAGTTAACCTTTACTTTATATTTTGTGTTAAAGGGGATTATATAGTCATTGGGCTTTATTTTAATGCTTAATAAGCAAATCCTGTGATATTGAAAGCAGAAGGATGATTAGGGTTTGTAAAGAAATATTTTTCTTTTTAAAATTTGTTACTACATCCTTTAGTATTGTTAGCTTTTCAATAGCAGATTGAATGAATAAAAGCAGATAAACAATGCATGTACATGAAGACAACTTGCTAGCTAGTTAACAGGACACTGATTAAATATTGGAAGGTCAAGACATTGTAAGCCCCTAGGCACTCACCCCTGGGTGCAATAAGAGGCCAGAAGACCTTAGAGCAGTGGTTTCCAACATGGTGCCCGCACCAGGTTGCCCGCAGCGTCTGTGAGTTGCCCGCCAAAGCACATTCTATTAATAGCCTCAATTTTAATATTTATTTATTTATTACTTATGTTTATATTAGCTTTCTTTTATGTATGTTAACATTTTAAACAATGAAAAAAACCTATCAACAAGTAAAATAAATAAAATCAACAAGTAAAAGAAAAAAGTTTTGAGTAGACTACATCAAAAAAGTTGCCCTCCAGATTGTTTTATCCATTGTAGTAGCCCTTGCTCACAAAAAGGTTGGAGACTCCTGCCTGAGAGGGATCCCTAACAATATTTAGTTTTCTGCCTGATCACGGCACCAGTGTTGGGGGTAACGTTAATATTTTAGTTACTTTTTAAAAAAAAGTAATGCGAGTTACTTTTTAGTTTAATTAATTTGATTTAAAAAACAATACTATACTAAATTAAACTGACTGTATTCACATAGAATTATGCGTGCGCGCTTAAGTGGGAAACGTTTGAGTCAGAAATGAAGATGGCAGGCCAGAGCTTGAAATTTTTGCTATGGAAATACGCAATTTCTGAATTCAGAACTTCTCAGTCATAAAAACATTTGCAAGGCCTGAAAGATGCAAAAGTAACTTAAAAGTAACGTAAGTATTACTTTCCATGAAAACTAACTAAGTAAACACAATTAAAAATTCACTTTCCCCAACACTGGATGGCACTGATATTGAATTAAGGCTTTTATTTCTTAAAGGGGTCATAGCGTAAAAATCTGACTTTTTCCATGTTTAAAGGCGGAGTGCACAATGTTTGAAAAACGCTTTGGAAAAGGAGACGGGCCAACTACCAAAACACACTTAAAGCCAATCAGCAGTAAGGAGCGTGTCTACTAACCGACATCCTTGCCGGGTTGCGTATGTGTGGGGCGGGTCTATCAACTGAAGGTCCAGATTCTATTGGGGTAGGGGCGTGTTTGTTTAGGTGATTTCAAATATCAACATTGGCTTTCAAACATCGTGGACTCCGCCTATAATTGGGTCACCAGTGCTTCTATCAACATAAAAAATGTGAAAAATAACAACTCAGTAACTTTGTTTTGGAAAGCCATTCTGTGCAAGCATGTGAAAAATTAGGTCGTTCAGATTTTGCCTGTTTTGCGAGATGGGTAGCAAGGCCGATTACAATAATACCGCCCCTTAATCTGCACTATCCAACCACGGCACTGCCATTTAGTGCTAAAAGAAAGAGAGAAAATAATTAACAGCACAATTGAGTTTCAATTGCAACAAACCACCATCATTGCGATCAGTGTTTGCATTTCATCCGCTGATTTGCATTTTAAAGGACACACCCAAAAACGGCACACTTTTGCTAATGCCCACAAGTGGCAATTTTAAAATGCTATAATAAATTATCTCTAGGCTATTTTGAGCTAAAACTTCACATATGCACTCTAGGGATACCAAAGACTTATTTTACATCTTAAAAAAACCTCATAATTAGAGCCCGACCGATAAAGGATTTTGAAGGCCGATACCGATACGAATGTTTGTTGGTTTTAAAATCAGATATTCCGATATATCGGCCGATATTTTTTTATTTTAGAAACGCGCAACAAAACATTAACAGATTTCCCTAACATTGGTTATTTGTAGTTATTTATGAGTTTTAACTAAAATAATATGAAAATGCATTTTAAAAAGAAAATTGTTTCTTTTATGGTCTCGTGACCAACTCGCCACGAGTGACACGAGTGTTGCCAACAGTTAGGTTGTAGAGTGCCTCTGGTGGACAAACTATACAATGGCAACACTCATGACATGGTTGAAGGCTGTTTCATCCTTTTTTTGGTTTTGTTTAAATATTCATTTATCTGCCATTATGAATGCCAATACCGATAGTTTGGAAAAGCCCTAATATCGGCCGATAATATCGGCCTGCCGATATATCGGTCGGGCTCTACTCATAATATGACCCCTTTAATGTATTGTGGTGATTGAGTGCTGCAAAAAAGCACTATATAAATGTTACAAATGATTCTTCTCATTATTTATTTTTTATGTAAAGTGAACCTTAATTAATTGCGCATTCTTCCTTTGCGGCATATAAGTTTACGTGTTCTTGTAATCAAGCTTGACTGATAATAGATCCGTAGATTTTCATTAAATTAGTCATGTTCTAATTAATGTAATGTGCTCTAAATATATTTTACATTTATTCATTATGCTTTTATCTAAATTGACTTACAAATGAGAGTGCATTTAACATTTTGTCTAAGTATATATTCCTGTTCTTATACAGTATATTGTTTGTTTTTTTACAGATCCTGTACGTCTGGGCGTTACGATATGGCTCAGATGCTGCAGATGGCGATTCCCAACTTTGGCAATAATGTTTTAGAGTGTCTTAATGAACAGAGGCTTCAGGGTCTGTACTGCGATGTGTCAGTGGTGGTGAAGGGCCACACGTTTAAAGCCCACCGGGCGGTGCTGGCCGCCAGCAGCTCCTACTTTCGAGATATGTTCAACTCTGGAAGCAAGAGCTCTGTTGTGGAGTTACCACCAGCGGTTCAACCTCAGAGCTTCCAGCAGATCCTCTCTTTCTGCTACACCGGTCGACTTAGCATGAACTTGGGAGATCAGTTTATCTTGATGTACACGGCAGGATTCTTGCAGATCCAGCAGATTATGGAAAAAGGCACAGAGTTCTTCCTTAAAGTCAGCTCGCCAAGTTGTGACTCGCAGGGTCTCCACGTGGAAGAAGCCCCTTCTTCGGAACCCCAGAGCCCTGTTACGCAAACTGGAAGTGGCTGTTTAGGAGGCGGGGCTGTGGTTGCCACGGCAGCAGCTCGACCCGCCTCCTGCCTCACGCCTCTTCCGCTGGTGTCGAGGGTGAAGACGGAACAGCATCCGCAGGCCCAGCAGCCCCCACAAGAAGCGTCACCGTATTCGGTGGTTTGTGCTCCGGTCGCGAAGCGTCTTTGGGAAGGGGGCAGTCGCGAAGGAGGCGGAGGACCTGGAGGAGCCGGAGGGGGAGGCATGAGGAAAGCAGCCCGTTATTCGCAGGAGGTGCCACGTGGGGCGAGTGGGACTCTACCACAAAGTGCAGCCTTATTGGCTGGAAGTGGAACCAGTAACAGCAACAATAACAACAACAACAACAGTAGCAGCACACCAGAAGGCACCAGCCCGGGAACTCCCAGCATGTACACCAGTGACTCACCGATCTCATACCACGATGATGATGAGGAGGAAGAAATTACAGAGGAAACAGCAGAGGAGCAGTATAGACAGATCTGTAACATGTACACCATGTACAGCATGCTGAATGTAGGTGCAACAGGTAAGATAAAGAGGCCAGACACTTGTAGTTGGAATATTGCGTGAGGAGAATAGTGGGCGTGGCTTGTGCTTTGATTAGATATAGAAAAGTACAGACTGACATTTGAAGGGACGGAGTACATTTAAAGAGTTTCGTTGCAAAACGAGATAAATCCATTTTTTAACATTTTTGTCAAAACATGTTTATTATTATGTTATCATGTTATTATTTTGTTTTATGGTGCTACTTAGCTGTAATTTTTAAGTTATGAAGGTTTAAATCAAAACAAACCAACTGCAGTTCAAATGATATTAATTGGAATGCACAACCAAAAAATGAGATTTCTGAACAATTAAAAAAATGGTGGTTATCTTGTTTTGCAACAAAGCTCTTCATTTTTAGATTTTGATTCAAGTTTATGAGGGCACATTAATTTTTAAGAAAATAATGACCTGCACAGATAAATTGTTTATAATAAACACCACAGTATTACATAAAAAAATAAGAAGAGTCTGTTTTGATTTCATTGGAACTTTAATGAATGACACGATTGACCCCAGACTTTGTAATGTAGTGAATTTTGGGGAAATGAATTGGTTTAGGCACTGAAAAGCCACTCAAATAGGAATATTGTAAGGAACCACCTAGACATAAAATTAAAAGGGTCATGTTATGCCCTTTTACAAAGTCTTGTTTTTGTTTTTGGGGTGTACCAGAATATACTAGAACATAATTTTTAACATATTTTACGTTATTGCAGCACCTCTCTTCCCAGTCTGTCTTAAAAGCATTGTTATAGCCATGTGTTTATAACTCTTTCCCCACCAATGACGAGTTAACTAGTCAATTAAGAGAAAACGCTTCCCTGCCAATGACGAGTATTTCCGGCAATCCGTAATACCACTATTATAGTTAAAGACCTTCTGTCTGAAATGCTCAGTCTACTCTCATTTGTCAATAAATCAACATTCGTCTATCTTAGGAAGGCCAAACCAATGCGGTTTAGAATTGGGGTGCAAAAAAAACACCCCAATCTCTTTGGCATGATGACAACACCCTATTATACTGCTCAACCAGGCCCCGCCCTTTTATGCCTTTGTCTTTGGCAGGAATTATTTAAATGAGGGATATGGGTGACATTTAAAGGAGCTGTATGTAACATTGACTTCTAATGGTTGAACTTGGTACGGCAGGCTAAATGTAAAATATTGTAAATGTTTTCCCCCTCGCCTCCCTCTCAGGTTGCCAGACATATACAGGAGTGCAATTGATGATGGAAAGCGTACATTTATCCGCTTTATTTACGTTTGCAATGTTTTTTTTTTGTTGTCTGCAAATTACAAAACCGTGGATTTTTATAACTCGGCTTATTTTGGAGGTTGCATCCACCAGAGGTCGCATTTAAACAACTGTGATAACTTGCAACCCAGGCGTGTTGTTATATTTGCTTACTGCTGTGACATCATACAAGAGATGTGCTATAAATTCTTATTACACGGCTCTCTGGAATGCTTGATTCTGATTGGTCAGTTGAGACATTTGCAGGTTCGTTCTTTTCAAATAATAACCGCTCCAAAGTAATAACGCATAGCCGGTACCACTTGTACGAGTAAAATCGCTCCGCGCCATATAAAGATTACTGTTTGGCACCATCTTGTGACAAATACTGGACAACCACAATTAAGAATGGAAAATTTTGACATTAATTTTAACATGTACGAAAAAAAAAAAACATTTAAACAGTGGATAGAAGAACGAACAAAGACAAGACACAGAGAGCTTACTTAGACTGAAATTGACAAAATAGAGCATGACAGCTACGAAGCCAACACACAAAAAAATACAGAATGGGCATTAAAACTTCTCAAAGACTGGCTAAAAGAGAAAAAATGGAGACAGACAAGTATGAAGCAGAGGATCTTAATAAGGTATTACGATAATTTTATGCATCTGTGCAAAGTTTCGCGGAAGGATAAAAATGTTAATTTAAAACATATGCCAATAAAATGTATCAAATTCATATTTATGTCCAGTTTTTTTTCTTATGTGGCAAGTAGCCGTGTAATAAGCGGGATAATGTAGAGGCAGCCGGTAGTTATCGGGAAATAAGCCCCGACAGTGTGATCAGGACCCGACGCAGTCCGCCACAAAATCTAAATTGACCACCGCTAGTCTGGAAAACACTGGTATGGACTTTCGATACTTACAACACAGCACAGATGACAATGAAAAAGTGCAAGCACGAAGGTAAAGCTAATCTTGCATCATAGCGATGACGCCGTTAGTGACGATTCTCTTAGACCAATCAGTGATCTACAGTATTTTCGCATCACGTTTTAGTATCAGCTCGCTTGGAATCCCAACCGAGGTGGTACTAAAAAAAATAAGTGTCGGGAACTACGTACTACACCCAGTGGAAAGGCGCCATAACTGGCTACAGCATTGTTTTTCAGAGAAACAGATATGTGAACTTGGCATGTTTCCTATATATCTATAAATATATTATAGTAATTTTTTTATTTAATAAACCTATATACAGCTCCTTTAAAGGTACCGTTCTTCCTGTTTTTTTGAAGCCTTGATTGTGTTTACAGTGCGCAATATAACATGTTCATGTTTCACGTGTAAAACAACACATTATTTTTCACACAATTTACTTATCTGTATAGCGCTGTTTTCAAATGGCCGATGTCTTCCTTGTTCTATGAAGTCCCTCTATCAGAAATAAGTAACGAGTTCTGATTGTGTAGCTTGTTTAGTGTGTTGTGATTCGATAGTAGCTTAGCTTGCCATTAGCTTAGCTTGCGACTGACGTATTCCTGTGGGCGGAGTTTAGTCAAACACTCTTGCTTTGACGTCATTAAAGCAGGAAGTAAAGGGCTGTAGGCCAGGGGTCTCAAACTCAAACTGGCTTGGGGCCATTTCTAAGACAGACATTTTATCGGGGGGCCGCAAAGCTATTTTAATGTTAAAAAAGTACTATATTTCTGTAAATGTCATGTTTCTTTCTATTATTTAATGTATAATACTTGAAAATATACAAGCAGTGGTTTTATCTTTTTAAAATTATTTTATAAAAGTAAGTAAATCTTTTCTTAACCTTATCTTAAATAACTAAGACCTATTAAAACCTTGCACTAAACTAACAAATTTAATTCCTGTATAGATTTATAAACTATTATTAAAAAAATTACCATCAGTAAGCGTTTCTGTTTTGATTTATTTTGGAATGTTTTCAGTCGTATTGACTTCATTATGTTCTTTGTTATTTCAGTTTTAATGAATTTTCTATTATTTATGTGGAAAAATATGAATAAGTGAAAGTGATCCTAAAACTTTTGAATGGGTAGTCAATGTTACATAAGCTAGTTGGACAGAAAAAATAATAATACTGCTCTGTGTAATTGAATAGTAAGCTACATAATAATATATTATACTTCATTATATATCAGTATACATACTTTTATCTTCTGTACGTTTCTCCACATCGTTTCTCTTTTCTTAACCTGGGCACTTTGATGGCTCTTTTCTTATCTGTAGTTTAAAGTGTGTTGCATTACATCTCTACCGCTCTGCCTCCCTACCTATGCGGTGTCTCCATTAGAAGCTGTGACTTGATGTGAACTAACCCACCACAGCTCGATCTTCTCTCAGTAACAGCTGATATCCACTCGGAAGTAACAAATCTTCTCCAGACAAACACTACAAAGTCCAAACCAGATTAACTGATCGCATGATTACAACGTTATGATTGACGCGAGGTTCAGTTGAGGTATTAAAATCCCATCGTGCATTCCGTTATGCTCGACATCACGGAGCGCGTGGTTCATGGCTGCGTAACAACGGGTGACGCGACCCACGCCACGGAGCGCAACTTCCGCTCCCAAGCACTTTGGAAATTAATGCTTTGACTCGTTTTAACGCGTAGTTAGACGCGACATGAGAACGATCCCTTAAACGTTTAAATCAAAAATCAAACAAATATAAAACAAAGTGAATAAAAATCTTTCTGCGGGCCAGATTATGTTATATTTTTGAAAGGTGACGCGGGCCGCAGAGAGGGGGAGGGCGGGCCGCAAATGGCCCGCGGGCCGGGAGTTTGAGACCACTGCTGTAGGCAGTTCACTGTAGGCATTGAAATGCGAATTCTGTTAAAGAAAATATATCCTTTGCAGTGAACTTTTTTGTGAATCATTTTGCAGGTATTATTTTTGCTATTAAAGCAACTTTATACACTAACTAGAGTTTGAAAAATGGGATTAGCAAAAACAGGACCTTTAAGTTTACACTCATAGTTCCAATAAGCCATTTGTTCAAGTTGTTTACTGTTATAAAGTATATCATTGTTTATAGTAGACTTTAAGCTTTGTAACTCCAATGCATTTATCACAGATAGACCTTTTGGTTGTCCTGCTTTAGCCAGTGAACGAGTGGAGTCTCTACCAGATCACCTCACAGTTGAATCAAGGGGAAGAGGAGTCCGAGTGCGTCAAGAACTTGCCTCTCTTCCCACAGAGCTCATTGCACAGATTGGAAATCGTTGTCATGTTAAACTCTATGAAGAAGGTGATCCTGTTGAGAAACTAGAGCTGGTAACGGGCACCGGTGTCTTTATTTCACGCGCTCAGCTGATGAACTGCCACGTTAGCGCGGGCACACGGCACAAAGTATTGCTCAGACGGCTGCTTGCTGCCTTCTTTGACAGGTGAGTGACATTGGACACAAATAATGAATATGTTTTTTGATTTAAAAAAGTATAAAAGTGTGAAGTTGTAATTTTTAAGCTTTTTCTTTTTAAAAATCTGCTGTTATCATAGAAAATGTGACCCAGTTTGTGAAAACCCAGCTAAAGTCATTTTTTTGATTGACTGTTTTCTACATTAAATCATCCTACATAATCTAAACAACATTCACTCCACTTTTTTGAAATCCAATGTTTTGAAAACATTGGATTTTTACCGTTTTGGAATCCATTCAGCTGATCTTTGGGTTTGGCGGTACCGCTTTTAGCATAGCTTATCACAATCAATTGAATCTGATTAGTTCATGAGCATCGTGCTCAAAAATAACCAGAGTTTCTATATTTTTCCTATTTGAAGCTTGGCTCTTCTGTGGTTACATCGTGTACTAAGACCGACAAAAATGGAAAGTTGCGATTTTCTGGGCCGATGTGGCTGGGAACTATACTCTCATTCTGGCGTAATAATTAGTGATGCACCGATGTATCGGCCGCCGATATTTATCGGCCGATTTTTGATGAATTTGAAACCATCGGCATATCGGCAATAGTACGAGAAACGCCGATAAGGATTGTTTATTAATTAACTGCATAAAGAAATCCATTATATGTAAAAAATGAGTTAATGTTGTTTATCAAATAAATGCTGAATAGCAAAAACCACCTTTGAAGGTTGTCATGCTGCCTTATTATATTTGTTTTAGCTTAATTTGTGCCTCTCTTATTATGTTGGTCAGTTGAATGTTAATTAGATCCAATCCATGTTCAGTAAAAATAATTTGATGCAGAAATAAACTAGCTAATAGACCAACTGTATAGTATTGTATACAAGTGTTTTAATATCGGTATCGGCATCGGTATTGGCCAGAAGTTGTCTGTTTAAATCGGCATCTGTATCGGCCCAAACAAATCCTATCGGTGCATCCCTAGTAATAATCAAGGACTTTGCTGCTGTAACATGGCTGCAGGAGGTGCAATGATATTACGTAGTGACCGAAAATAGTCCCCTGGTATTGAAAGTTACTAAGGGGACTATTTTTGGCTGCTGCGTAATATTATTGCGCCTCCTGCAGTCATGTTACGGCAGCAAAGGCCTTGATTATTACGCCAGAATGGATAGTTCCTAGCCATATCGGCTTAGAAAATCGCAACTTTTAATTTTCTGTTGGTCTTTGTACAAGATGTAACTACAGAAGAGTCAAGTTTTAAATATGAAAATAACGAAACTCTTTGGTTATTTTTTAGGCGCAATGCTAAATGGTCTAATCAGATTCAATGGATTATGCTAAGCTATGCTAAAAGTGGTAGCGCCAGACCCGGAGATCAGCTGAATGTATTCCAAAACGGTAAAAATCAAATGTTTAGCTCTATGGGAACTGGAAAATTAGCATATTTTCAAAAAACTGGAATTTCCCTTTAACATTGACTGAATAAGGTCAATGTGAACCGAGCCTAAATTTACAGGCGGAAGTCACAGAATGGTCAACAAAAATGGTTTCACCCAACCTGTATAATTTGAAAGTCAAGTTTAAATGTATAAAGTGTACTTTTAACCACACTTCCATACAGAAGCACTCTTGCGAACAGTTGTGGGACAGGAATTCGCTCCTCCACAAATGACCCGAACCGCAAGCCACTGGACAGTCGGGTTCTTCATTCTGTTAAGTGTAAGTTAGCAATAGTGTTCCTCCAAATCCTTTTAACTAAAATATAATTGTCTTATAAATGTTTATAGCACAGGTGTGTGGCTTATGATCATAGCAATGATATTTGCATCAATGTGTTTATTTCTCTCTGTCTCCAGTTTACTGCCAGAACTTCGCTCCTAGTTTCAAAGAAAGCGAAATGAACGCAATCGCTGCGGACATGTGCACCAACGCGCGCCGCGTGGTACGTAAGAGCTGGATCCCCAAGTTGAAGCTCCTGATGGCAGAAAACGACGCTTATGCTAACTTCCTTCCGGATGCTGCCAAAATGGAGTCTGACGGTTTAGGGGTGGAAAATGCCTACGAAACGGGATCGCTTGAGGGTGAATCCGGGCAGTCATCTACAGATACCCTGCAAGGGAATGGTGGCGGTTTGTTTTAGTGAGTAACGTTTTTATGGTGACCTTGCAACTTTGAATATTCATTCTCCTCCATCTCTTCGTCTTATCACTTTTCTCTGTGTCACCTTGGGCATTGATGACATGCTGGAGAAGAGAAAATGTATCTGTCTGAAGACTGTTACTGGAAATCTGCTTCCAAAGCTGGTCATTTTTATTTTCGTAGTTTGTTTTAGAGCATTTGCTTGTACTCTTCGGAGTTCATACTGTAGAAACACATTCGCAAAGATGGGGGACATTTGTGGTGGACAGGATGGGAAATAATAGTCCAAGAACACTGTCCTGGATTTGAATGTAAGGTACTTTGGAGAAAGTTTATGTTGTTAAGCCTGAGATTGTAGCCATCTTTAAATATTTAGTAGGTGGAATAGCCCCATTTCATCTTCTTAGACCCTGAGAGAAGTCTTATAATCTAAGTTTCATATATTTCACATTGATTTTAATCTTTGAGATGACCTTACTCAGTCAATATTAAAGATATCAAGGTTATATTATATATTTTATTCAAAAAACAATATATCACAAAATATGACTTTGGCTTGGTTTTCAATGACAGGGTCCCATTTATTTTCTTTCATATTTTACGTTTTAATTAGGGATGCATGATATATCAGCCGACATATTGTTATCGACCGATAACTGCTTATTTTTAATATTATTGGTTATCGGTCTGATAGCAAAATTAGGCAGATAAATGAAAGCCGATAAATGATGGATTATTTTGGTTTGTTGAACCACTTCACTTGCTCATTGCTGGCCATGTGGAGTTTTGATTGGTGCTTTCTGTGACATAGCACGAAGATGACACGTGTTGCGGGCTTAAGAAGAGTATGCTAGTCTAGCGCAAAGACAAGATGTCCGCAGTCTGGGAGTTTTTCATTGTGAAAATAATATGAATATTTATCGGCCTATATATATATATATATATATATATATATATATCGGTTATCGGCCCCCAAATATAAAGAATTATCGGTTATCGGTATCGGCCAAAATTTCCATATCGGTGCATCCCTAGTTTTAATTGAAATGTCATGTCGTTTTTTATGTAAAGTATTTCACTTTTTGCCCAAGAGTGTCCCAAGAGAGGCAGTTTGTTATGGATGATTGTTACTTGTAAGTGGCAGATGAATGTGCTTTGTGATATTTGAAACTACTGTTGTGCGATACAGAGAGGGTCTGTGCAAGATTCTCACCTTTTAAAACCAATTTTGATATGTTGTCCATGTAAGATTGTAAAAGAAAAAAGAAATGCACATGTTTTTGCATTAGCAAAATACTAAAGTAATTTTAGATATTTTATTTTGGTATATTACC
This sequence comes from Misgurnus anguillicaudatus, assembly GCF_027580225.2. Taxonomy (NCBI): domain Eukaryota; kingdom Metazoa; phylum Chordata; class Actinopteri; order Cypriniformes; family Cobitidae; genus Misgurnus; species Misgurnus anguillicaudatus. The sequence goes on along the minus strand of NC_073350.2, from coordinate 25,789,654 downwards.
AAGATTTAATGTCATTGTTTAGATCAATTTATCACAAGACATTCCCCAAACACCCTCACAGAACAATCAAATGTCTTTTACCAGAGTAGTTGTGTGTGTGTGTGTGTATAAGTGCTGAGTGTGTCACAGCTGAAGTTTATGATCTCACAGCTGATTGCTTCATGCACGTATCACACGTACGACGCATTCTGCCGCATGCCGCATTCTGACATGCTACACCCGAGCATGTGTGAGAGAGACTTTAAATGCCATGTTGAAGTAGGCTGAGTGCAGTATTAGTAATTGGCACTGAAGAGCCATTAATGCTTCAGTGTGCTTGTGAACCACTGAAGTGGATGATGTTGTAGATCGCATTTAATGCTAATATAAAAAGGCAGTTTTAAACGTCTACATTGATGGTTATGTTTTGGTTTTTAAAACGAGAGGATCTTAAAGTTCTGCATCACCATACAGTAAGAGCAGTTGGTGATGTAAGAGGATGACTGTGATGTCATTGTGCACCCGTGAAATATTTAAGTATGTTCAGATTAGATACCATTAGAAAGTCTCCAAAAGCGTGACATGAATGTTTATGTTTTAAAATACACTTATGTTTTAGTAAATGTGTTGTGTAATGGTGGACTTGACTATAATGCTTGTCTTTTGTTGGTGCTGAAAAAGTTGTGGTTGAACATGTGTGAACAAGATCAACCACACCTCCAAAAACATGACAAACGCACAAGAAGCCACACTAAGGACTGGGTGATATAGCAGACATTTTTGTTTTAATACTTTTTCAAATAAATTTCAATTAGCTTATTCTGAAATACTAATAAATCTAGTTTTCAAAACTAATACTAATGAACTTTTTATGAGAACAACAACAAATATGTATAAAAAAAATGTTAGGCTATGTTTCATTTGAAATTCCGCCAAAGTTCAAAAGTTTCAACTCGGGCTTCAGCCGCAAATTCGCGTCAAACACAAAATGCACAAAAAGCACCATTCACGCGTACCGCGGCAGACGCTCAATTCGCGCCCTTCGTGTGAACTAGACGCGCGAATGAGGTGGAATCGCGTCTTTCGCGCAGCGCCAAACACCTCATTCACGCCACGAGACCTTCAGATGCACGTCAACGCATCTTCACATTGACTTAACATTGAAATCACTCGCTCTTCACGCCTTTACCACGGCAGAAAATCCATTTTTTTTATTGTTGTTTATGTCTATGTGCTGTTTTAAATATGCTTTAAGACAAACCATGTGCAAAAACACTGTAAAAAATTATTTGCTGCCTTAAATTTTTTAGTTTAATCAACTCAGATTTACAAGTCATTTTATTTATATCGACTAGATGAGTTGTTATAGCTTTTAAAATATAGTTGAATAAGTTAACTTTATTTTTAAGTTGTAGCAACTCTTCTCTAGTCAAGATAAATAATAGTAAGTTGAATGACTTGTAAAATCTGAGTTGATTAAACTAGAAAATTTAAGTCAACAAAGAATTTTATGCAGTGCATCATTCAACACCATTGCTGAGTTTTTACAAAAAAAAAAAAACACGGTTTGAAATCGCCTTTGTTTCCTACATCACAAACATGCAACCAATCATATCAATACAGTTGAATGAGTGGATCAGTACTTCGAGCTATAGATATTACGTATGGATGCCGCAACCATCGCAGCACAGCCGCTTCAGTTCTCTGTCTGTGCTGCTCACACGTGCATGGTGAGAGCTGTAACCTGTTAACATCAGTGCTTAAAGATTAGTGCCGCAAAGCGCAGTTCACATATGCAATGTGTGAAACCGGACTTAGCCTTGTCTAAAACTGACGACGAATGTAGCATCTATTTACATATATATCTATGGTCTGTGGTGGTGCGACAGAGTGGAGGCGAGGACTAATTTGCATGTTGATAGATCTGCGTGTACTAAGTGAAGCAAGGGTGTAGAGTTAAATTCAAGCTGATTTAAAGCATTAAGAAATTACTTTTACATATGCTATTTTGATACTTTTAAAGGTGCCATAGAATAAAAAACTGTATTTACCTAGGCATAGATAGATAAGAGCTCTGTACATAATAATGACATATTGTGAGCCTCAAACGCGTTTGATTCCTCATTTTTATGTAAACCTTGCATGCAAAAGATAGCTGGAAAACAGGCCAATCTCAACATAACATGACTTCACAGTCGAGGTGTACGCCCCAACATTAAATTACATTAATTAATTACAAAGTTGTTGCTAAAACAAAGTTGTGACTGCTGAATTAGCGCTATATGCTAGTTAATGCTACATGCTAACGTTTAGACTGAAGTTCTACTATTGACGCTACAGTTACGTTTTGGAGGTCCATACTGGAAAGAAAAACACAAACTTACCACTCAGAAACATCCATTAAAGAGTAACTAAACCCTAAACCAACTTTTTTTAGTTAATGATCTGTAAGAATGGGGCTTTATTAGTGCTGTTCATTGATTTTAGTAACTTTTTTGACATTTGGATATAAAGTGTTTCAATACTACAATATATGGTATAAAAACATCTTAGTGCTGCCCTCTTCAGGTTAAACGGTGGCTACTGCAGTTGAATTTTCCTATTGGATGTTGGGTCCAAAAAATACCTCATGACGTAAGCAGGTTCAAGCTCACCACGCCCTTGTTACGATCTCACCACACACTTGGTACGAGTTTAGTTCGTCCCCTCTATCTCCGTTGGGATCTGCCCACTTTTCTTGCATTTTTCAAATATTGCCAGTGGGTGGAGTCAGGCTCCGACCAGGGGTTTAGTTACTCTGTAACAATTTCAAACAATTAGTTGTTCCTCAAAATCTGAAATTTCGTCTGATACAGGCTCAAACATATAGGGTCTGTTTACTAATGCAGTGGTTCTTAAACTTTTTCTGCGTGCGGCCCCCCTTGTGTACGGTCCATTCCTTTTGCGGCCACCCCAAAGAAAATGTATGACAAAAAACTGCTCTAAAATTTAACATTTTAATTAAACAAAACATATTAAGTTATACAAAGTAGTGCTGTTGGTTAGCAGTCTTATTTTTGTTAGGTTTAATTACACAGAATTCATGATAAATTAATGTATTTTATAAAATGTCATAAAACTGGGGCCCCCCTGGCACCATCTCGCGACTCCCGGCCCCCAGTTTGAGAACCACTGTACTAATGTGAGCTACCGACATGAGCCTCAGAGCAAAACAATCACAGCAGAGCTCAACATTATTATTCATGACCCTTCCAAATAGGGCAAAAATAGACCATTTCATTCAAAGGACAAATCCTAGGGTTGTAAGTGGACATGTAAAACATTTCTGGATAATTTTTGCACTTAATAAAGTTACACACGTTCTGTGTAAATATCAAAAAACAATTTAACATATTCCAATGGCACCTATTATTCTTTGGCACCTTTAAGTGATACAATTATTGACTTAAATTTTGTACCAGCACCAAAATCATTACGAATGTTGTGTTATGTTATATTGCCCAGTCCTATTCTCGATAAAAACCAATACCACAAATGCGTACACAAAACCTAAAGCATACAAACTAAAAATCTTTAGGCGTTTGTGTTGTCTTTAGGCGTAAGATGCCAGCTCAAGATTCTACACTGAACCAGAATAATCTTTCGTCAACATGGTCCTAAGAGACTGCAACAAATCACAGTGAGATAGGATGAGGGTGAGAAATTTGCACAGAAATCTAAACTAGATCAAAGTTTGTCTGTGGCTGGGAGCCATTCTGCGACATTGAAGAGAAAGGGATTATGGGAAGGGGGGGTTCAAAACGGCTGGATGGGTGCGTGCACCTCTAATTTTTTTCTTTTGAGCCTTTCGTTTCCATTTTTGGAGACATGCATGCTGATGTCTGCGTGTTCATGTGAAGAGGTTTATTGCAGAGAGAGAGAGAGAGAGAGAGAGAGAGAGAGAGAGAGAGAGAGACAATGCTCAGTCTTTGTGCATTTGTTTATTTAAACATGCATATCTGTGTGAGGGAGTGTTTGTGTCAGGTTTTATATTCCAAAATGTGTATGGTTTTCGTACGCCAACTCCACATCTGAAAGAGTGTGTGTGGGTGATGCTGATGTGTTACAGTGAAATATGCGCAGTGTATGTGTGTGTGCACTGTGCAGAGATCAGAGAGCTCTGTTTGTTTATGTCTGACTCAGTAAGGAACATGCAGTGCAGACGCAAGCAGAGAGGGGAGGGTACGGATCGGTAAGGAGATGGATGCTCAAACGCATACACACAGCTGGTGCAGTGAGCCGTTGCCCAAATGGAGGCATCAAATTTTAACTAAACAAACCCTTCAATTTCATTGAAATCTCAATCTGATAAGGCCGCTGTAAACTTTACTTTTATCTTATTTACGTTTAAATACACATCTGTCTTATTTTGATTATTAATAGTCCGAATATGAGACTTCTTTTGGAACGAAACGTGAAAGCAACTACATGTGTACACAGTGGTGTGTTTTTGAATGAGTGCCAGTCCTCTTTTCAAACAACAGATGTGTGTTTAAAATGGTTTGATGGTGACTGCATAAATATGGCTTTGTGTTGGACTATTCCTCACCAGTCTGTGTTTGTCTGTTTTTAGCACCTTTTTAAATACAGTGAAAGATAAACATTTCTTTATTCCCATCAGAATGTACATATATGGAGCTGGATCCTCCAAAGTACAATACAGCTTGATAAGACTGATGTATTTGAATGAATGCATGAATTTAGCCGGAAAATTGAGGGATCAGGAGAATTCGGCTTGTTTTTTTTTTTTGGAAACAGACAGCATGGATGTGTGTGCTGGATTTGTGAAATACTTATGATGGTGCACTGGGTACATGCTGTATGTTTGCATACCACCTCCAACTAATAATATGAAATGTTCCAATATAGGGGTTCGACTTGGGGGTAACACCCTGAGATTGTGGTCTCTTATGGAGGGTATGCATTGACGTCACTTTCTAAAGCATAAAATCATACTGTGTATTCTTTAATACTGCATATTAAAATTAATTTAATACCTAATTACATTAAAATTGTGTTATTTTACTTGAGTAAAAGTATGTACTTAAATATTAAATGTAAAACAAAAACTTGTATTTATGAAATGTAATAGAGTAAAAAATATGATAAAATGCTTTGGAATTATTGTTTTCCAAAGAAAAACACGGATAAAATAAATAGTTAAAAATACTTTTAAGTAGAAATTATAACCTCTGCTTGATAGTGAGCCTAGCAACTTGTCAACTGTGGTCTGTGGACGTTGGCATGAACGATCAATTTACTTCTCCTTTCGATGTTTTTTGGCAGTCTGTAAAACGATAGCTCCGAATTCTTGTTAAATCTGTTAGTACAGTCTATCGAACAACAGCTTTTTCCAATTAAGATGCGTTTTCCACGTGTTTTCGCTGATTTCACACTCTACACAAATGCTGCCGCTCTGTATTTTGCCACTCAGTGGGCGTACCCGCAGGCACTTTCTCCGAAGGTGACGTCACGTGCATACCCACTATTCAAAACCTATAATTCAGAGAGAATCATAAATCATGCATTGTCATTAGGGTTAATACATACAGCAAGTATAGCAAAACAGAAATACAATGTAATATGAATTATTTTATTTCTTTATACGATTTATTGTTTGATTTTGTTTTTCTACTATAGTGTAGAGTAGAGTAGTGCTCGGCCAATGAGAGATGCTACAGATTTTTAACATGATTGTTAGAGTTGCTTAGTATTTTGTAAAGGAACATCAAATGTATTTTTGCATGTATAAAACGGAAGTGCTGGAAAGGGGTGCTATTAGAGTAGGATAGAGAGACCTTGAAATTATATTTTAAGGTGAGTTTGAAGAGATTTAGGGGATAAAGAAAAACAGCAATATTCTATAGTAGTACTTCCTTTTGTCTTTTTTATGTTTTGCTGGTGAAGAAAATCTTTGAATGATGCTTGTACTGCCTCTCATGCTGTTTGTAGGAGATGAATGCGCCACCTGGTGTGAGACTTTAGTAAAGGCTGCAATGCGGTTAAGTCCCCTATAGGGGGCAGTAACGATACTGAAAAGTCGCAGTTTGACTGCTTGTGTAATTTAACTTTCTATTTAATAACCCCTGACCAAAAGAAAATAAACAAAACATTTTCAAGTTGAAATGTTCGTAAACTGCCAAATTAAAGAAGATGCCATTGATTTTATTTATAACTAAATTTATTGTTTTATGCTGATATGACGATCAAATCAATCAATATTTAATAAGACACTTTATTAGCTGGTCAATATGAGTATTTTTCATGCAGTTATATTAAACTAAGATGATGATTTTTTTCCCCTGAATTTTATGTCTGAATTTGAAGCTGTATTTGTCTTTATCCAATATTTTAGTATTGAATAAGTGTTTAAGTTGTGGAAGCAGTGATAAGACCCCAGAGATTAAGATTGAAATCTGCTTTTTTATACATTTTTTTAAATTAATAAATGGAGTGGTGTTACACTGTTATTGATAAACAAAAATGCAAGAGGTGTAAAAATCATAAATATGAAACTGCAGATTTCCTGTTTGTTGTCGATTACGCAGACTGATCTCGCGAAAGTCGTGTTATAGTCACGCAAAATGTGATTGGTTTGTTTGTTTCCATGGCACGAAATTCAGCTTTTTTTCGTCCCTTGGGCATGAATGTCTTTTTCGTGACACTCGCACGGATTTCTATGGATGGTTTTTCGTGTCTGTTGCACGACTTTCATTTTCGTGTCGGTTTATGTTTTGTTTTCTCATAGTTTTTTCCTATTTTCTTACCATTGTCGCTTGGGGTTAGAATCACTTTCTGTTACATTTTTAGACATCATAACCCCAAATCTAACCCCAACCCCACGCGACAATGATTTAAAAATGGGGAAGGAGGGAGAAAACAATTCATGGAGTGACACGAGAGGGAAAGTTGTGCCATGGACACAGAGACTGTTTATAGAGGTTCGTGCTGACTGACACGAAAAAGACATTTTGTGATGGAGGCTTGAAGGGGCTGAGTTTCGTGACATGGACATGAATGGATGGATCGCATTTTTCGTGACTATAACACGACTTTCCGCGAGATCATGTTGCGATTACAAGGTTTGAATGTTTTAAACTAATGTTTGTCATATCTGTTAAGCTGTTTCATAGCACCTTGACTTCCTTTCTCTGCCTCACTGCTTCAGTTTGGGATCACCATGAGGAGTTTTACATTTTGTTTAAAGGTGCAGTGTGTAAATTTTAGTAGCATCTAGTGGTGATATTGCGAATTGCAACCAACGGCTCAGTCCACTGCTCACCCCTCGCTTTTGAAACATAGAGAAGCTACGGTAGCCGCCACCGGAAAAACATGTTATCAACTTAGTAAAAAAAGTTTGTCCGTTAAGGGCTTCTGTAGAAACATGGCGGCACAAAATGGCGACTTCCACGTAAGGGGACCCTCTGTGTATGTAGATAAAAACGTCTCATTCTAAGGTAATAAAAACATAATGGTTCATTATAAAAAGGTCTTTATACACCCCTGATAATAGTTTTGTATATTATTTTGCATTTCTGTCAAGAGATCCTTCTAAAAATTACACACTGCACCTTTAATTTCTCTTATGGACTTACAGAGATAAACTCACTCAACCTCACATGCAGATATCGTGGATAGGAAAGAGGTGCGTGTACAAAAAGATAAAACTTGGAACAAAACATACCTCTTAATCTGAGATACATTGTAACGTTCAATCCTGAATGTTTTATATAAGATGTCTATCAACATATGTCAGTCATGCACCTCCTTGCCACGGCTCGCCGTTCAGTGTGTGTTTACTACACCCAATTCTGTGCGCTATGAACAACCTCAAAGACTTACAGTATCTACTGAAATTATGCATTGCTCTGTATACATCCCTGCCCACCAGAGACAAATGCACATCACACACACAAGTAGATGTGTGGATCTACCTCCTTACACCTTCAGCCATACAGTACCTCCCCATGCCATGAGCCCTGATACAGTGTTGTAAGAGACCCATTGAGATGACTGTGCTACTTCTCAGATAATTTATTACTTTTCAGTAATAAATGTGAATTGCAAAGAGGCTTAATTAAAATTTGGAATGAATGTGGTAAATTTATACCTCATCATTAGAGGCTGGGGAGCTTCATCGCAGTGGCAGTGGAGCGCATGTCTCTGGTGTGGTCACAGGGAATTTTTTTGCTAGATATATGGATATACATGTATAAATGCAAATATCTATATATAAATATGCTGTACATTATACACTATTAAAGTTTGATTGTTCGTTGTTCACACGCAGCATGAGATGTTATTCCCCAAAAACTGCTTTATGGAAAAAATGCATCATAAGTCTACTGACGTCAAAACCTCTGTACCCTTCACCCCATCCTAAGTACATGCCTTGTGTTTCCTCTGTGTTCCAAGTGCCAATAACTTTGTGGATTCCTTTACTGTGACCCAACAAGAAAGAAAATTGCACATAAACTACTGTAAAAAAAATCTGATATCTTAATAAAAAGGTTTGTTATAAAGAATCATTGTGCCATTCATTACGACATGATCTAACAAAATTGACCCCCAAAAAACCTGAGAATATATGTCAAAGGTAAATACTTTATTAAGGAACCCCTTTAGATTCCCTTTAAAATATTCAATATAATACAATCTTAGGAAAATGCTTACAAAACAAGTGACAAGGGAATTAAAATCAATCATTTAAAACTGAGGCAGCACTGAAATGACATCACAATCATTGCTTTTGCAAAATACAACCAAATGCGTACCAAATCCCCTTCCCTAAACGGGCACCAAAGAGGAAATAAGTTTAAGCGACGTTCCACTTTTTGAATGAAGTGGTGATTGACGGTCATTAAGGCTTACAGAAGTGAATTTAATCTTGAAGTTGGATTATTTAAGGATTATTACAGTTCATTTACAATAAAACAAAAGATTCAAGATGGGCCTAAACATCATACATTCAGCCACAGACACATAGTGTCCTTACATCTCAATTAGAGGGCACTCATTGGCACAAGAACTGAGTACGATATGCTCGATATCATGCCCACAGACCGACAGGGCACATTATTACATCCAATCTCTTTCAACAAACAATGAACATCAAATATGAAATAACAGCTGATCATAACTGTGGAGTCCTGTTAGCTCATAACCAGAAAATAAACTGTATCTCAACTGCTTTAGAGTGCAATAACTTTAAGAGTGTGGCTACTAGACGGCCATTTCATTTTTGAAAACAATTCAACAAAAAATTATTTTAGGAGTTATGATTATGAAATATCCCTGTGGCATGCAATGAAAGCTCAGACCACATGTCAAACGGACCAGCGGTGTGTCTGTTCAAACCTGATGATTCCATAGACCTTTCCAACGCAATGTGAAACTTTACAGATTCAATTTAAAAGGTTTGTCATTAAATTATTATTAAAAAGGCAGGTAACACCCTAAATACGTAAGCATGCAGCACTTCCAGGAAAATTCAAGCCAACTTTTCCACCATAAAATTTCTACAAGACATCATTTGGTAAGACTGCAGAGGTGATGCAATAGAGATAAATTCATGAAAGGCAAACTGTGGAAAATGGCTGGGAAGTTAGTTAACCTTATTCAGCTCTGCTGATAAAGCTAAATAACTTATAAAATGATATATGTTTCATCAAAATCGCTGTTATCGTTTTGGTAACACTTTACAATACGATTAGTTAATGCATGAGCTAACATAAATTAACAATGTTTCAATAGCATTTAATTGTAGTTCATGTTAATTTCATCATTTACTAATACATTTATAAATTCAAGCATTGTAACTGTTAACAATTAACTAACTTGAACAGTTGTATTAACATTAACAAAAATGAATACATGCTGAAAAACTATATTGTTTATGTTAGTTAATGCATTTACTAATGTTTACTAAAACAACTGTATTGTAAAGTCTTACCGTGATGTTTTGTATGAATTTTACATTAAAAGCAATCGCCCAGTGACTAATATAGATTTCTGGAGGCTTCCTTGTGCTTTTGTATTCATGGTTTCCACTTTTTGTTTAGAAAACAAACCACTTATGCATGTGTCTTCGAAGAGCATACATATTTATCACAATCTGAAAATAAAAAAATCTAAAATAAAATTAAAACAACGCATTATCAAATTCCTCATCTTGACTTTGGCTTTGTACCACAATTAAATCTAAGAAGTGAGAAATATAACAACTGTTAACTTCCATCTCAGCACCTGTGAAGTTCTGGATTACATCTTGCAGAGAACAAGGAGTCTAATTCAAAAACAGTGAAAGAAACTGTGAGAGACAGAAACAGATATTTGGGTTATACAGTAGATGAGATGTAAATGTAAAGGTCAGGGAGGAATATAAAAAAATAACGGTTCTCTTTCTCACAAAGATAAACAGAAGCAAATGTGGACAAGTCCTTGTTTTCTTCCTCCACAAGCCCAGGGGGCTTCTGGCATTTGAAGTGGGCCAAACTGGAACAAAGTCTAGTTTAAATTGCGAATAACAGGATGAGCACCACAATCAGAATGATTACAAGAACTCCAATAGCACACCACTGCCTCCGACCTGCAACACAAATCCAAAAGTTTTCATTGATAGCATTCATAACAGAAGAAACTAGATGATAGCTAAAATGAATCATTTCTTGCATGTACCGGTAGACACAATACGAACCAGACTGAATAGGTCTGGGCACCAAGTTGTAACATGTCACCTTTAAAGGGCTTTTTTTAAGATGTAAAATTAACCTTTGGTGACCCCAGAGTACATATGTGAAATTTGAGCACAAAATACCATATAGATAATTTATAATAGCATGTTAAAATTGCCACTTATAATGTAGGTGTGAGTAAAAATGTGTGTCCTTTTAAATGCAAATGAGTTGATCTCTGCACTTAATGGCAGTGTCGTGATTGGATAGTGCAGATTAAGGGGCCGTATCATCGCCTTCTGACATCACGAGGGGAGCCAAATTTCACCTATTTTTTCACATGCTTGCAGATAATTGTTTACAAAACTAAGTTACTGGGTTGTTCTTTTTCACATTTTCTAGGTAGATTAAAGCACTGGGGACCCAATTATAGCACTTAAACATGGAAAAAGTCAGATTTTCATGATATGTCCCCTTTAAGCGAGCTTGAAATACATTCAGTTGAATGCTTCTGGCCAAAATTGTCAACATTTTGAGTAGGGATTGCAATCTAAACTATTTGGCTTTATCGGCTTCGGCTGAATAAGACTGAATAAATGAATATTTTACAAAAATATTACTTTTTTGATGACACAACAGCAACCAGCGCACATGTACGATTGCAATACCGCAAACATGTTGGCAGTGTGAAAGCATTTTAAAGCTTTTGAGAAAAATGATTTTATGCTATTTTTTGGCCGAATAGTTTTGGTTGCCAAACATGCATCGGTGTATCCCTAATTTGGATGTCACATGCATAATCATTTCCTAAACAAACAGTATAAGCACTCACTGCTGGTCATGTGTGAAACCTTTTCCATTTTCTTCAACACCGAGTCCATTCTAGAACTGGTCTGGTCCATTTCCTCACTAAATTCACCAAGCATACTAAAAAAACACAAACAGATGAACAAATATATATGCAAGTAAACACATACATCTTTAAAAAATAACTTGTATCAATCCATAAACTCATGACATTGGTGTTTTCTGTTGTTGGCATCATGTTACATCTAAAGTACCCAAACATGTATGTTTCCCTAACTTACACTGACTGCTCATCCAGCTCATCTCCTATCTTACTGGACATGTCCTTTAGGACACGAATACTGCCGGACACCAGCTCTAAATGTTCATCCTGGTCCTGTATGATCAACTACACAGAAAGACAATAGACAAAGCATATATTATAAACATAAATTAATAACGGAGGAAAATTTTCCCACAATGCTTTACATAAGTAATTCTACAAAATTCATACTTCAAATCAAATTTACAGATGAAATTTTAAGTTGAAGGAGTGGTCTACTCATTTTCAATGTTGAGATATGTTGTTGCCTTGACTGTGAGTTGTTGGTGCATCCCTCTGTCATCTGTGTGCATGCACGTAAGCACTGGAGTGCGCTGCGACGCTTCGACAGCATTTAGCTTAGCCCCATTCATTCAATGCTACCATTTAGAGATAAAGTTAGAAGTGACCAAACACATCAACGTTTTTCCTATTTAAGACGAGTAGTTATACGAGCAAGTTTGATGGTACAAAATAAAACGTAGCGCTTTTCTAAGTGGATTTAAAAGAGGAACTATATTTTATGGCGTAATAGCACTTTTGGGAGTACTTCGACTCGCCTGAAAAGTCCGCTCCCCTTCTCACTCTCATAATAGGAGAGGGAGGGTGTTACTGCAGATTTAAAAGAGGAACTATATTTTATGGCGTAATAGCACTTTTGGGAGTACTTCTACTCGGCGCAGTAACACCCTCCCTCTCCCATTATGAGAGTGAGAAGGGGAGCGGACTTTTCAGGCGAGTCGAAGTACTCCCAAAAGTGCTATTACGCCATAAAATATAGTTCCTCTTTTAAATCCGCTTAGAAAAGCGCTACGTTTTATTTTGTACCATCAAACTTGCTCGTATAACTACTCGTGTTAAATAGGAAAAACGTTGATGTGTTTGGTCACTTCTAACTTTATCTCTAAATGGTACCATTGAATGAATGGGGCTAAGCTAAATGCTATCGAAGCGTCGCAGCGCGCTCCAGCGCTTACGTGCACACACACAGATGATAGAGGGATGTATCAACAATTCATAGTTAAGGTAATAACATATTTTAATATTGAAAATGAGTAGACTATTCCTTTAATATGAAATAAAATTGTATGTTATCTTTCTGTCTATAAAGAAAAATGTGTTTTGGTGCTTTTGATTTTAAGTAAACACGCTGTTTAACTGTGTTACCACTGTGTCTTTACCTGCTGCTGTTCCTGTTGCTCTTGAATGTATCTGGAGTTTCCAGACACCAGATGAGGTTCCAGACCGGCGTAGCGATCCTTCACCGTGGTTCCCAGCAGAGCCTGTTTGTTTTTCCTTTCTGCCTGTGCAACAGCTGAAGGACTCGCGAGCTGATCTTTCATCATCTGCACACATAAACACGGTCATAAATACATGCACAGATAAAAAAATCAGAAATGAGTATAAACAGGAGAACGATTGGCACCTGGACAGATTTATGCGTTCGCACCACAAAGTCTTTCCTCTCCTGTAGCTCATGTTCGCCTAAACGAAACTTGCCAGGATTTGCCTCCACAATACCTTATACGGTTAAGGATTATAAAACAAATATCTGCCTACAAAATAAAAGTCTACATATTTTAACTCAATTAATGTTCCAGTTATGCTTCCTCGATACAAATGTTTCTAAAATCATATCACACAAAGAATATTTTTTAGAAATACAATTAAGTTACTACAGAAATGTGACCCTGTCTAGGAAATCCATACTAAAGTCTCATAATCTAATTATTACATTAAAATCGCATTGATGACAGTTTTTTCTCAGTTAATATCAAAAAATGACTTTAGCTGGGTTTTCACAGGTAGGGTCACAAATGATAAATTTTTTCTAAACTTTCCATAACCCTGGGAATCCTATTTTTTTCTTTCTTATTTCTGAAGGCTAAACGTTCTCATGACACCTCTGCTTTCCTCTTCTCTCACTTGAGAGGATACTGATGGTTTCATGTAGGTCCTCCAGGTCCCAGTCGATGGCCCTCAGGCAGTTACGCAGTTCATTGGTGCTCCAGTCCAGTTCATCTCTACTAACAGGGGTCTCCTCCTGGAGCAGCTCCTCCCAGCGTTCATACAGCCCCTGTGCTTTGGACAGGGCCTTCTGGACCTCACTGACAGATAGAGGGGTTTAAAACGATATGAGTATAAAGTGATTTGATACTTAAAAGACATGGAAAGTGGTTATCAACAGTAACCACTACGTTACAGCACTACTGTACCAGCCTACTAGTGTTGCTTATTATTGTCAAGTTTGGTTTATACAATAAATAAGGCATTAAACATGCACTGTGTTAACATCAGACATGTTTTAATACTCCAGATAAATAGGGTTTATATGTGAACAGTAAAGGGAACGGAAGGAGACAAGGAGTCCAAAACACATCACCCAACTGTGCTAGACACAAATTTGTGTTTACACTTAACAAACATCACATCACCTTGTCAACTCTTCAAATTCAATTTCACATCACCGACTTATAAAAATTAATATAATCACAGCCTTATTACTGCAAACGTTACAAAATGATACACTTGTGATGTTTAAGTAACATGGAAACACTCGTAGTGTGGCATTTAACTTGAGCTATGATATCTGGTGATCGTACTGCTTCCCTGACACGTCTATTAACTTGACATTATAAACATTTCTATTTTAAAAAACAGAGAAGATAGTTGGAGCAAAGAGAGATTACTTAACTTACCCTTTAACCACGAAAAACGGATCTTCCATCGACATTTTAGCCCCTCTCTTGTGGGAGCTACGTGAAGTTAGCGGCAAGACATACCATACAAAAGCGACGTGGGTGTGAGCTTTCAAAATAAAAGTCTTTACAAAATAAGCTGCAAGGTTTAGTTTAACCACGCATTTTTCGTAATAATATTGCAAATGTTACAAACGACAGTGTGGTTTACCAAGGCATGTTTTAATTATTTTAGTAATTATTGAAATTGGCTTTTAGATTGTTACAAATAATTTGTGCTTTGAGCAAACCCAACCTCCTCTAAACTTGAATGTGGTAATGGCCGTTTCTGCGAAGGATGCTGCCTCCGGAGGTCGCATATGCAGGCTGCATACGTCATCAAGCCTGGTTTATTAAAGTTAACTGAGCATTATAATCGCAATTCATGAGCATATTACAAAAAATTAATATTAACTAAGAATAATAGTCAACTTTATAAATGTTAATATTCTGAAATAAAACCGTTTTGATGACATATACAGCCTACAAATGCGACCTTCGGACGCTTCAGCCTTCGGATTGAAAAACGGCCAATGTCAGATTTTAAAGATTAAAAATAAAAACGGAAACATAGATCAATGGTCAAAAATCATTGAAATATTATTTGTTATTAGATATAAATAAATAAATAAAAAAATAAAAAACGGGTTACTACTGAACGTTACTACTTGTTGTGAAAAATGATTTAGATGTTTCAAGAAAATAATCTTTAGAAAATAGAATTATTTTCTTGACAAATAAAGTTAAAGAAATATCTTATAAAATTATCCACAGATTTTATCCTGCCAAGGACTTTTTACAGAAATTTAGAAATGACATTGATACATCCTGATCCTTTTGTTTCTTCTGAAACTAAATCATCTGTTTTGGGACTGTCCTTTACTAAGTCTTTCTGGAGTGATGCTGAATTATTCATTGTCCAAAATATTCTTCAAAATTGTTCTTTAACCTAGAGAAACTTTTTATTTTTATTTTATGTTAATGACAAGAATTTAATCAATGCAAGCTTTTGTATAAATCTTCTTTTATTTACTGGAAAATGTCATATTCATAAATGTAAATGTATAAAAAGTAAACTTCACTTTAATGTCTTCCAACAAAAATTTCATTTATATTTGGATACAATTTTGACATCTGTTAATAAGAAAGCTAATAAAACTAAAACTTGTAACATATTCAATATTTTACTTTAATATGCTTGTACATTTATTTATGCCCTCCCTCTTTTTTTATTTCTTTCCTTTCATTTATTTTTGTCCCTTTATCTTAATGTGATTTCCATTTACATTCCATGTACTTTTATATGATTTTTTTATGTTTATTATCTTGTGTAAATTACTGAACCACTCTTTGTTTTATTACTTGGAAATTGTTTATTTGTTGAATGTTCAGGCTGTTTCAGTGTATTTGCCTGTTGTGTTGAAGGTGGTGTAATGGGGACATTTCACAAACAAACTCAATAATAACAACAGTTTGTAAATTTGCAGTCACATAATCCACATCTTTGGACTAATTAAATAATGCTTATATGAATATATTCTCTCCCTGACTCAATAGCAAGTACAATTTCCATATTTGTAACACGTCATTTCCAAAACAGAATAGGTACAACACATTTGCTGCAGCAACCAAGACTTAATGACTTAAAAAGTAACTGGTCTAGATTTGCATAAAACACAGAACAAACTTGTTCTAGTGAAAACATGATTTTTTAGCAAGAGGTGTGTAAAATGACTGGATTCCCATATGTCTTTTCTTGCCATCTATAGGGTTGAGATCCTGTCGTCTAGTCGCCTCTCTTCCCTTTCATTAACACTATTCTCCTTCACTTCCTCTCCCACCTCCGTCAGTCACGCTTTCCTTCCTGTCTCCTGCCTTCCTTAATCTCCACACTCTCTGCTTCCTAAAGATCCTGTTCACACACACAGATATTCTCCAAACCCCTCATTTTCCCTGCAGCACTGGGTGTGTGTTTTACGACACATTCCTGTGAGCTGCTTTGCCAAGCATAAACAGATATAGTGTATACCTGTGACAGACACATCTTTAAACTGTATTAGCCAAATACAGTGAAAGGCTGAAAATTGATTTGAAAAACAATTGAAGTGGTTTGTACCATTTTTAAAGCAAAGGCTCACAAATCAGGCAAATCATGCTTTACCTCGGACAAGGTTTATCCCAGACTAAAATGCATGCTTGAGCTGCCTTTATTTGAAAACATCTTGCACTGACATATCTTAATACATATCAGTGCCATTGTTTTGCCTCAAGATGCACATTAGTAATGTTTTTTGCAAGACTTAGTCCTGGATTAATCTAAACCCTGTCTGGGAAACTGCCCCTATGTATTAATCATCAACTGGTTTAAGTTTAATAAGATTAGGGTATAATAAACAGTATGATTTTAGTATAAAATCATTGTATCTGAGCGGTACTAATATATTTTAAAAGTTGTGTGATCACAGCTCAAGATATGTGGGGTTGGAGCTTATGGGAAGCCTTGTCACATGAAATGTAGTTTTTCAAAGAAGAGTAATGAGGAAGCAACTTTTACAAGCAATGGCTTGACAATCAGCATGTTTAGTCACTGTTTACAAAACATGATTGTAAGATAAAATGCACTGGTGTTATTATAGAATAGCATTTTCAATTTTTTGTTATGTTACTCACAAACCAGGAAGACAGCTAGGACCATTTTTTGTGACAGTATGTTTCGATCACTTTTAGAGCAATTAATTTGATAAATAATAAAACACTAACAGCGCATTTAAAAATAAAAATGTTGAATTCATTTACAAAATTAAATTAGATTTTTTTTCAGTTCAAGTCATTACAAGTCAAAAGTTACAACAGTAAGTTGAAATGAGTTGGACAGCCAATTTGATTTGAAAAATTACAAATTTACAGCAGCAAAATTTTTGTATAGGGTTTGCTTCAATGCAAAACTGTGAAAAATATAAATAAATTTAAATTTAAAGCATATTCACACTGAAAGCACAAAATGATTTAATATCCATGCTAAGTCAGCAATAAATATGCATTTTATTCTTTGCTTTTTGCTCATTAGTCAATACTTCAAGTAAAATGTTCAATGCAATAACGTCCTAACGTACACGAATAATAGCTTGTAATTTCTACCTTGCGACTACCATGAGAGTTCCCTTTGCTATAAATAGATCTGAGTGACAAGCTGCCATCTGACCTCAATCGCTTTGGTTCTCATTTACGCTCGTGTGAGCAGAAGGGGCGGGGCGGTGATGTTGGACCGGTGACAAGTCCATATATGGTGCTGAGGTGACGACACGATCACTGCCTCTGCTGCAGCTGCTGGCGCGTCACGGCGTTTCCACCGCTCTCTCCCTGGAGACCCGGCGGATGTTCCAAATATGGTCATAGAGTGACGTCGAGCAAAAAGAAAAAAGTGTACGAGTCTTCCGAAGAACTGTAAACAATGGGAGTGGATCGATACAGTTTTCTAAAGGATTGTTGGTAGAGATTGTTGATAGTTTGACTGACTAATAAGAATGAAACTAGAAAAATTAAGCTGCTGAGTAATCAATTAATCATTTTATAAATGATGCACATGCTCACTATTTCCACTATACAGCCTACGTGTAATGAATCCCACTTGGAAAAATAAATACTGTAGTATACTTTAGTAAACTGTAGTTAAATTTCTGTAGGATGTATTACAATATACGCATTTACTACAGTTTAGCAATGCACTACAGTAAATATTACAGAATAATGTAGTATATTAACAACGTGTAGTAAGCTATATACAACAGTGTGCTACAAATTACCACAGTGTACTATGGTAAACAGTAGAGTATTTTTCATGTGTGATATTATAAATCAATATTTTATTTAAATAAATAAAAAAAATCTTCTTTACAGACATCAATAAGTAGTAATAATTATTTGAGAAACTGGTAGGCTATCCTAAGGTCACGATACAGACGGACATTTAATACAATGCTCTAAGAGCCATAATGAAATAGGCTATTTTTTAATTGTACTTCAACAAAACAGATATAGAAAAGCATTAATAGAGCCCAGGGTAGGCTATCATTATGTAAATATGTTAAAGGACACACACACACACAAGCAGTCCTAATGGTTTTCTTATTGTTGGAAAGGCTGTGTACATACAGTTTGTTGTCAAGATACTTTAGTAGCGCTGTGGCATGATGACGTAAGTTGACAGGGTGGGAGGGGCCTGTTTATACGCTCGGGGAATGGAAACTTGCTACGTCACCCAAGCTCTCATAAAACCT
The DNA here is from genome assembly GCF_027580225.2 of Misgurnus anguillicaudatus. NCBI lineage: Eukaryota > Metazoa > Chordata > Actinopteri > Cypriniformes > Cobitidae > Misgurnus > Misgurnus anguillicaudatus. Next base: position 25,770,840 of record NC_073350.2, on the reverse strand, counting down.
CACCCTGAGAAAAGTTTTAGTTTGACAATCCACTGAGAGGGCACATTGAGACATCCCTCAAAGAGCACGTTTAAATAACAGACTGAATTATTTCGACACACTGTGAATATTAAAGAAGCATGGACGCAGAGGCCAAGAGAATTATGGCAGTGTCCATTAGTAAACTGTATTCGTCACGGACCCAGCGCGGGGGATTGAGACTTCATCGGAGTCTCCTGCTCTCCATGACCATGAGGGCCGCCCGGGACATTTACCACGCCGCCGTTCAGCTCCGGCAATCGGAGGACGAGCAGGTTGTTCCGTGCGCCCCGGAGGAACCGATGGACACTAAAGAACAAGTCAGCGAACTGACAGTAACCCCCAAGGAGGTGAACCCTCATGAACCTAAAGACATTTTGGAGGAGGACAAGGAGAATCGAGACACATCTGAACGGCACTCCAGGAAGCGCCGCGGTAAGACGGCGCTCGAGCCTGACTTTCTTCCTCTGAAGAAGGCGCGAATGGATACGGACGAGGACAGGCAATATGTTCAGAGCGAGGTTTTAAAACCAAACAATGGACTGACAGCCTTCCCGTTAAATCGAGCCATTACCGCGTATTGAACAATACGCTCTTTGGATTATTCACCGCGTCCCTTGGTGGGATTTTTCAGGACTAACTGGTTCTGAACTGACCGGTTATGGGAGCCCGTGCGAAGCGGCACCTGTGCGTCACAGCTCGCCATATGACACAGGAGAGCTGGAGAAGAATCACAGGGCAGAGGAACCAGGAGCTGCTTCATTGTTCCGTGAGATGAGTCAAATGTCTCGGATAGCAGCTGTTGACTCACATTTGTGGGTTTGGAGAGACTTCGCCATCAGCTTATGAACTTTAATAAGAACACCTGATGGTGTATGAACTGCTGTAAACTGAAACACATCTTGTTTATGGCGCATTGTTATGTTAAAACACTATCAGTTTGTCTTAAATGCTGAAATGAAGTGTTTAAATGTACTATTGCACTGATCAATTGCACTTTTTTGTTAATTCAAATACAAGAACATAATGGACATGAAGGTGTTTGTGTTTGTTTGCAATAAAACACCATGTTGAAAACTCAGCCTGTTGTTCAGATCTGTGATTTTACCACATGCTCTTGAATAAACACTGGATGGCTTTAGTTTATTAGCCTACATAGTTAATCTTGGACTAATCCTAAACATTGTTTGAAGACTTAAAATTTGCTAAAACCATTACCACCGGATTTACCCACCACACAACTTTACAGCCACAGGGGTTGAGATTTCGTAAGATCACATTAGTAATGTGTGACTCTGGCTCACTCATAACCATTTGTCATTGGATTTGTAATACTTATCATACACTGATAACCAACTCATCCTCAGTGACCTCTTCATGTGGGTGGTGATAAAGTCAACAGCTGGAAATACAAGAGTAAAAGTGTAATTTCCCTTCGTGAGTCAGCAGGACTTGCCTGAACATGATGATGAATCATTAAAATCTTATCTCCTTTTAACACATACTGTAGCAGGTTTGCTACTGGACAGGGATACTTAAAAGCAGCGGGGCAGAATTTAAAACTGACTTCAATTCAGTAAGAAATAATTAATCCAGGATGTGTTGAGTCAAGAGGGCTTAGTTGAATTTTAATCTCTTCTTTATACAGTTGTATAAAGTTGTTGTGTGTCGTTCTTTGGGTCTAACTGTGCCCAATACTTTAATATGGAGCTCTTTAACTGTGATTTTCAACAGTGCTCTAAATGCGATACAAAAGCAAGTGAAACTGTGAATGGGCCCTATATAATGATAAGCATGAGTAACTATGAATCATTGAGAACATTGTATCTAGGTGTGCATGTGCTTCCATGTCACTGCCAGGTGGGAGTTTTCCTATCCAGGAGTGCGTTGAGGAGACAGGAAGGAAGTATTTTTTTCAAGTGGATAGCATTTTAAATTACAAAATCCTTGGTTGGGAAACCTCAGTGAGATAATAACACAGGATGATTCATCACTGAAACTCGTGTAAAGGTTAATTACTGAAGCCGAAATTCAGTTGAAGTGGTGAACCCGTCTGTTATGCAAACATAGTCATGTGTGGAGCGTGTAACCTCAAATAGGTTTCACATACAGGCTCACTTCCTTCATGGTGGTCTTGTGGGTCTTTCAACTCTGAAGAGACTCAAAAGCAGAGGAGGGAAAATTAAGCTATGAAGTACAAAGGAAGATGCAGCCGTTGTTAAACGCCACCTCTGTAAAAAAGGAGATAATGATATTAACCAAATGCTCTTGCCACATAGCCTAATACTACCCTACAAAGGCATGTAACTTTGTTTTTGGTCGAAAATGAGTTATGAGAATTGGCGGCATCCCAATTCAGGGTCTGGATCCGTTTAAGGCCGCAGACTTTGAAGGCAAGGCTCGATATTTGAAGGCGGCAGCCTCTAAGGCCAAGAAGGGAATTTAAATGAGACGGTCTAGCCTACGGGGGGAATTGCGTCACTTGCTGTTCTCGCCCACTTGTCAGTGGGACACAACAGCTGAGACCTATCATACTTTTAAAAATAATTATAGAGGCAGATATTTTTTTTTATTACATTTTATAAAATATAACAAATTGTATGCAAATTAAACTATCCAACAGTATGTAAAATTCACCAACCTTAGAAATATAAACGCAAATATAAAACGCAATATTGCAGCAATAATATTAATTTACATCACTAAAACATAATTTTTAATAGTAAAACAAAATAGTAAAAATACCCAGACCTCACGAGCGCGCATTGAACCTTGGAATGGCCAACGCTGTGAAGGATCTTTGAATCCTTGGTTTTAGGGGGGAAAATGCCACATTTGGAGGCTTGTATGTAAAGGAGCCTTCGAATTGGGACAGCCTTCGTCGCGGCCTGGTAATGTCATTTGCCTTCAAATATACAGCCTTGGAAGGCCGCAGCCTCTGAATTGGGATGCACCCTATTTCATAGATTTTAGCGAGGTCTTTTCCTTTTGTAGGTCATCAAACATTTATTATATAACTTTGCTTCAAATTTGTTTAATTCTGGCCTCAGAAATACTCCTTTGTTGGCAGAATCTGCTAAATGCCACAGCGATTTTTCAACAAGTCCTCCAAGTGTATGGAAGATGATTTGAATGAATGACGAGGCGCGAAATTACCATCTTGTGTGATTACTTGGACCTCAATACAACCCGAATTTGGTAGTGACATAAATTACGGTGCCTCTTAATGTGTGGTTGTTTCTTCATTTTTACATTCTGGCTTTCATCATTTGCCATGTTTAGTCGCATCTTTAGTGCTTTTGCAACTGTTTACCATGTCTTGCATGCACTTAGAGGGTTTGCAGTAAAAACAATGAAATTTGTTAAATACCAATGAAATTACTAAAGAGACATTTGTGAAAATGAGGCTTTTTATTTACACCTGGAAAAGTAAAAGTTGAATCAACTTTAAAAATTAGTTCAGTTTGTAATGCCTAAAATCTTAAGGTTATTCAACTTTAAGGTGAACATTTTAAAAAAATTACTTCAATTGGCAACACTTAAAGGGACACTTCATTTAAAAAAAAAAAATGCTAATTTTACAGCTCCCCTAGAGTTAAACATTTGATTCTTATCGTTTTGGAATCCATTCAGCCATTTCCGGGTCTGGCGCTACCACTTTTAGCATAGCTTACCACAATCTGTTGAATCTGATTAGACCATTAACATCGCGCTAAAAAATAACCAAAGAGTTTTCAATATTTTTCTTATATAAAACTTGACTCTTTTGTAATTACATCTTGTACTAAGACCGACGGAAAATTAAAAGTTGAGATTTTTTAGGCAGAAATGGTTAGGAACTATACTCTCATTCCGGCGTAATAATCAAGGACTTTACTGTTGTAACCAGTGTTGAGGAAAGTTACTTTTAAAAGTAATGCATTACAATATTAAGTTACACCCCAAAAAAGTAACTAATTGTGTTACCTAGTTACTTTTCATGGAAAGTAATGCTTACGTTTCTTTTAAGTTACTTTTGCTTTACTTTTTCTTACTTGGCGGCGGCTTGATCTCTTTCAGGTCTTGCAGCTGTTTTTTATGATCGCAAAAATGTCAAGCTCTGGTCTGCCGTTTCTGACTCAAACTGTTCCTGCTCAGGCGCACATAGTTCGTAATTCTACGTTAATATGTTCAGTTTAATTTAGCACATTATTTTATTTTTAAATTGAATTAATTAAACTGAAAAGTAACTCGCATTACTTTTTAAAAAAGTCCTTGATAACCACGCCAGAATAAGAGTACAGTTCCCAACCATATCCGCCCAGAAAATCTCAACTTTTAATTTTCAGTCGGTCTTAGTACAACTACAGAAAAGTTTTAAATAGGAAAAATATAAAAACTCTTTGGTAATTTTTGAGCGCGATGCTAATGGGCTAATCGCATTCAATGGATTATGCTAAGCTATGCTAAAAGTGCTAGCGCCAGACCCGGAGATCAGCTGAATGGATTCTAAAACGGTAAGAATCAAATGTTTAACTCTAGGGGAGCTGGAATTTTTTTTTCAAAAAAGTGGAGTGTCCCTTTAAATATTTAAACATTTTGAACTTAAAGTAAGAACATTTAGGTTAAGAAAACTTAAATTTTTAGGCGTTATCAATTGAAGTCATTTTTTAAGTTGATCCAACTTTTACTTTTTACAGTGTACTGAATAATAACCTTTTACATTGCCATTGAAGTAAAATTACTAAACCTAAACACAAGAAAAATGCTAATTTAGATAAAAATTACGTACTTAAGAAGAACTCCTGTTCTTGTGCTAATGAACTGTAAAACTCACGAGTATTTTTTAATATTAAACTGTTTTTCCCTAACATAAGAAGTGGTGGCCTCAAAGTGACTGTTAAGGAAGCTTTAATATGTGTCTAGATGAACTGTCAGTAAGTCTTCATTTCTTAAGACACCTTTACCTGGGATTCACCAATTAGGTTAACAGCTTAGATTCTTTAATCATTATCACTTCCTGAACAGCTGTCCATGAAGGTGTCATATGTCCCACCTAAAGCATAAAGCATGAATAAATCCTTTATTGTGTTATTCCTTTAAAGTGTTAACTTATGTTATAGAGATACTAGTTTTTTTTTTTACAAATGTTTACAGAAGTGTTGTGTAAAACCTGGACACACACATACACACATAAAAAACAGTGAATCTGAAAGCAAGAGATTGTAAATGCGCAGTTAGAATGCATTCTCTCTGTTTTTTATTCAGGTTCTTTAGGAAGAGTTCTGTTTGGAATTACAAAATGCACTGGTAGAAATAGCAGAGAGACAGAGAGATAGAGGAAGAGAAAAAGGGGAATTTTTTCATAGCCAGAATAAATGTGTAACATCACCAGGTTCAGGCAGCCTCTTTCACAGTTCAACATCAGCAAAAGGGTTTTGGATTTCTTTTTAATCAGATCGATGTGCAGTTTCTCACAACCGAGAGCTACTGGATATCTTTTCAATTTTTTAAAAAATTCTGTAATACATTTCCACAGCATGTCGTGTGCTCACCTTACTCATGAATCTAGAGAACAGTTGGCAATAGAAACAAACATTCGATGATTTTTATTCATCACTGATTTAATATCTCTTGTATTTTTTTCCTCTTGTCGCTCTTTTTTGTCTTTTCTGTTTTTAAAAATAGAAGAAAAAAGTAACACGTTGCTCATAAAAACATCTATCTATATTTATATATTTATACATATATACTCTTTTCTTTATATTTCTTTTTATATTTTATAATTCCTGAAGTTGACTTGTTAACCCACATAGTGGCATGCACATCGCACATGCAAATCAGTAATTAAATACCTCTCTATTTCATGGCCATTTTTTTCTCTATAAACCTCCTCTTTTGCTTCTAAATGGTTCAGGTTAGTAGTGTGTGAATGACGGCTGGAATAATGGGTAATTAAGGAAAGATGGGATGGGTTTATGGGTGTCATGGGTGACAGTGGCTTCACACTTGCAGTTACTTCCCACATACAATACTCACACATTCGCACACGCTGATTTCCCCTTTGACACAAACAACAAGTGCCGTAAAAACACGCTACTGCTGACGACAGCGAGATCCACTTCCTGTCTCGCGATCCACTTCCTGTTAAAGGACCGCAAGACTCATTGTTTTTTAGTATTTTATGAACTGCTACATATTCTTTTAACAGGTGCAATTAAATGTGTAGTATGTATTGATGTGTATGTGTCATTTATTTAGTCATTAAGCATTATTATTTTACCATTAAAGCTTTTCATAGGAAAATAATACTATTTTTAGATACTTTGTTAGAATAAATCTCATAAATCTAGCAGATCAGACAAGTATGAAATCTTGACATGAATAAAGAACAATAGGATTCGGATGAGAAATTCAAACATAAAGAAACAACGCAAAGCTTAAGAAAAGAGGATGGACACACAGGATACTGCAGGAAGTTTATGAATGAGATATACAAGAGTTACAGAAGAGATAGAGAGAGATGTGATAGGTCCAACAAAATCACCGATGACCTAAACAAGGTGGACTAACATGGTTAGACAGGTACAAACATGATGATATTTAAACAACTGACCCTCTTTGCCTTGCCATGGCTTGGTATCTGCGGTCGTATAACTGCGATTGAAAATCTTGAACTGTTCATTGTAAGGCACTATAAAACAATTTGCCTTCAAATCAGCTCGCAGGCACACGCATACATGCTCGCAGAGGACTTTTTTCCCCACTGTCACACAGATGAACCCAACCCTTCTGATCTTCGCTCCATGTGATGATGACAACGTCTTATCTTGGCATGGGAAGGTGATAATGAAATATGCTATGGGAGATGCTGAGCAGAAATGGATTGGCAAACCCAGCACTGAAATACTGCAAAATGACGATTTATATCCCTTATTTATATAACTACTTATTTTGGCATGCACGATGCCTGTGCACGGCTGTGCCTAAAGTTCTTGCTCTCGTACGTACGGGAAAAAACGATCCCCCTCCCGTTACTTCAGTTCCCCTCACACGTTAGCATGCACACACATGTTGTTCTGTACAAAGGGAGTCCACGAGAAGTGGTGTAGCTACATAGAGGGTGACTTGTTTTGGCAGCACTCGACCGTTGTAGGAAAGCCCTTATTTTGTGTAAAACAAACCAAATAGAATACAGGCTGCTTCATACGAAACAAAACACATGCTCGAACGCAAACATGTCACGTATATTTGAGATGGTTCACTTTAGATAGTGTTGCAAACAGAAAACGGTTTTCTGTTGGCACAGAAAATGAACACATGCGAGTCAAAAACAACCAAAAAGGCAATGAAGCTGAGAGCAAAAGAGGGTCAGAACCGAAACTGATGAACAAGCAGAGCCAAAGAATGGTGCACCTCTTAAAAATTGTTGCCATGTGCCATCTATTATTAAAATCATATAGATCTTGAGCAAAAATGGAGCAGATTTCTGCATTTCAACGTGTTTTGGGCAAAAAAGAATACAAGACCAAGAGAACCTCTGAATGGGGATATATTAACCATGCAAAAGGTCTGACTATCGCTCATGCCTGACAAAAACAAGCCTTCCTGTCCTTTTGCTAAAGACCTGAGAAAGTACAACAATCCCTTCAATATTCGATGCAACTCTCTGAACAAGCAGGGTGAGACGAATCAGAAACGGCTGCTGTCCGCTTGAGGAAGCATTGCAAAGAGACAGAGCCAAGATGGACACCCTGACAATACTTGCTTGTCATTTCCCCTCATTACTCTCAGAGTAACCGGGATTTCCCCCCATCGTATAACCGTGCCTCCCTGTCTTGAAAAAGCCCAGCAGACAGCGCAGACGTGGGGACTTGTTAAGGCGTAGTGTGACTGAGTCCATCACATTGAGAGAAAGAGAAAAGGAGAGAAAAGGAGAGAAAAGAGAGAGAGGGGACATGGGTACGAGAGGCAGGGGACGGGTTAGTGTGCGACACCAGAACAGAAGGCACTGTGGCTCTGCAGGTTCATCTGGACCCATGGGCATCAAACCAGGGGCAAACCGGGGGCCTGCTGCAGGTAAATGTGGGCCAAACATCAACACCCAGATAACGAAACAGTGGTTTCCACCCTTAAGTTCTTAAATATGTTTTGGCAAACCGTTTTATAAAAGGTGTAAAATTCAGAGCCCCTGTGCTGGGGATTTAATCGGATTCTGGGACAAAACATGCATGGAAACAGCACTGCCCAACTGACTTGATGGGGGGATGTAGTTTTTGTAAAAAATCTAGAGAATATTTTTATGCTGTTTTATGTTAAATGTATGTCTGATCTTAAACTACCTAATAGTTTCTCCTCAACAGAAATAAGACTGAATGGAGAGTAAATAGAGATGCTTGAAGAAAAAAATCTTCCCAACAGCACCTTAAACTAAGCTCGGACATTTATAATTAGATACTTTCAAGATGTATATTTGCATTTCTCCTTAAGCTAATTCTTCAAAAAACTTAACTGAGATCTGCTTGAAGTCATCTGAGCTATAAAAGAGCCGTTTCTGAGCAATAACAAACCTGAAATGGGGGATTTATGAATGAAGTGGTCCTTTTAAACTTTTCTGGGATGGGTTTGTCAGTTGGACAGTATAGGGAAAGCTGAACAGGCAGCACCTCTACACCCCCGTGAGATATACGTTTGGCTGTATTGTATCCTGAGCAGAAAGGGGAGGAGGGTCTCAGATTGAGCAGGCAGCCAAAGACATACAAGTTGCCCATGGTAGGGAACAGGAAGGCAGGGTCAAAACAACATTTCCAGTTACTTATCAAAGATACACTACCTAGACCTCAGGTCAAACTTCTCAAAAAAACTACTGTCAAACGCAAGCTTTGACGGACATCCTGTAACCCGCTACATGACCTTTCGGGACAGACGTGATAGCGCCCTCTGTTTCAGGGCGCTTTTGCAAAAAGTAACAGCGCCCTTTTTCATAAGGGACGGCTTTGTCTGTAGTCTAGCCAGCGCTGCGCAACAGCACCACGTAGTGGACAAAGAGTAAACAACATCACCCAAAATACTACTTTGCACTAACTCTACGTCTGTGAAATTATAATTCAGGGGGTAAACCGACCCTCAATAAAACTGCTCTTGTCTAGACTGTTAAAAAAAGAAAATGAAATGAACCCTGATTTTCAGTGCCAGTTTGTCGTTACGTAACAAAACTCGATACAAAAACGGTCCGAGGGTCTCCTGAATGGCCCAACTCTCATCTTTTAAACGTTCCGACCCAAACAACAATTTACCACAGATAGGAATATTCTGCTAAGCCGAGGTCACAAGTAAGTAAACTTCAGGATGCTGTTGAGAACGCACCCATTTTTAAACTTCAACCAGTGTTGAAAAGAACCAAAATAAAAATAAAAATAGAGTTGGCCACAATAGACAAAACTTTCAAAAACAAGACGACAAAGTCACATGACCACCTCTATCTTCATCAGCATCACTTATCATCTTCATCAATTGCATTAGGATTTTTCATCATTATAAGACTATCGTTACTGACAATAGTAAATTAAGCCTTTAGAAAGAAGAGTTTCTCTCCCCCTGGTTCTCTCTCTGTTCGCAGCCATGGCCGACAGAGCCGTAACAAGGGAGGTTTCACAATTCAGGCTCGTTTGTAGTGCAATCCAAGGTAATAATAAACAGTGCAGAGCATTATCTGGGATCCTCAGTCAGGACAGAACATAGAAAATATCTTCAGATTTGTGTCTCTACCTAGAAAGGTCTTCCTACATCTAGAAACTCCGTCTGCACATAAAGGTCTACAGACACGGCAGGAGCAACAGGGAGAAACCGAGAGAAAGAACTTCCTCCAACGTAATGGAAAAAAAGAGAGCTATCACCCCCCATTCCCACAGTAAATCTTCTGTCTGATATATATATATATTTATATATGTATATATATTTTTTTTAAATCAATCATGCAAGTTTCCATCAGATTTGAGTCCAAAAATATCAAAGAAAGCTGAGCAAATGCAACAGAATAACCAAGCTCCAAATGTTCAAAAAGAAGAATTAATCAATTGAAGACATTCTGAAGAGGAAATTGTCCGTGCCTCCCTCATCTTTCGCTGTATCTTCCTCGACAGGACTGAGTGGCAGTTTGTGGGCGGGGTTTTGATACACCACGCCCACCGCCTACTCTTGCCTGCACTGGGTCCTTTTATACGTCACGCCTCTTTACGGTTAACCCCTCCCCCAGGTGATGAGGTCACTCAGCATCTTGAGTTGGTAACAGTAAACGTAGATGATAAAACTCATCAATATCAGCCAGCACATGGGGCTGGTTTTGCAGTAGGTAGAGCTCTCATTTACAAGAGCACTTGCTTTTTCTTTTAAAGTCTCTTATTTGGGTCTGTTTTTGGGTCTTTTCAAGAGGCATAGATTTTAGGAAAAACAGGGTTCTGGCTTGGTTTTTAAAATTCCTTTTTTTGATCAACAGAGAGGAGGTTATTTCATCTCCTCTTTATTTCCATCAGCGAAAACCGCATTGGTCTTGCACAGTCTGGGGGGAGCCTTGAAAAACAGCAACACTGATCTTTAAAGCTTAGTCCATCAAGACACCATGATCTGCCCCACCCCACCGAATTTCTCGTATGCCCCCATAAACATTCCCTTGCATGCTGAGCATCATGGGAAATGCAGTCCAGAGAGCGGGAGAAAGCAATAGGGAGAGAGAGAGGAAGTAGGGGTGCTGTAGTTAGAGCCTTCACCTCCACAACTCCACGGTTAAGAGTCTCACAGTGTCACACACATCATCCATCCATGTGATTAGTGTGTCCTCTATTTCCCCCTCCACCCCCCCTCTCCCTGATGCTGTGCATAAACATCTTGATGTGAGTTGGCATACGGTGAGCGGCGCCCCCTTCCGGTCACCCTGTGCGCTAACACCAATCATCCTCGTCCGTCCCGCTATAGGGTTCGTGCAACCCCTTCCGGGGCCCACGGCCATGTGGCGGCCGGTGTGGGCCTGGGTGGGGGCCGCGCCGGTGCGGGGAGGGCGAGGAGGAACGGTAGCCGTTAGGCATACGGCGCGGGTGGGAGGGAGGCCCGTGACGAGCAGTCCTTGGTGAGCGAGGGTGTGGATGAGGGTTGCCCTGTGATAAACTCTGCTCGTAGGCGGGTGGCTCATGGTGGCGTTCGTATTCAAAGTCCCGATCATAGAACGGTCCATCACCTTCCAGGCTGTCCGGCGGTGGGCCCCAGCGTCCGTGGCGCGGGGATCTAGGTGACGCGTGCCTGGGGGAGCGAGGGGATGCGTGTCGCGGTGACCTGGGCGACCCGTGATGCGGTGAGCCGTGACCGGAGGTTGGTCGGTGGTACGGCGGTTCGTGACCCGGTGGAGAGAAGTGTCTCGGAGATGGGGAGCGGAGTCGTCCCTGTCCCGGGGAGCCGTACAGGGGCTTGCGGACAGCTGGGGAGTAGGTGACGTGAGGGCGTGGAGTAGATGGGGTCTGGGGCAGCTGGCGACGGCCGCGCCGGGGGGTGCTGGTCCCCGACGTCGAAGGAACGGGACTTCCGCTCACTGAACTACTGCCCTACATGAAAATTAAAACAAGGCAAATAAAAAAACACCACAAAATTAACGTCAAACAAAAGAGAGAGCACACACCGGCAAGAGGTGGAGGATAAGGAGGAGAGGGAAAAGGTAAAGAGAGAGAGAAAGGGAAAGGGAAAGGGAGAAAGAGAGAGAAAGAGAGAGAGAGAGAAAGGGAGAGGGAGAGAAAGGGAGAGGGAGAGAGAGAGGAGGTGTGTGGAAACAACAACATCAATAAAACCGTAAAGAAAGAAACCGGCAATGAGGCAAAACAGCAGACACAGAGAAGCCACAAGACACATCGAGAAAAATGGACAGTGATAAAAGAAGATAAACAAAAGAATAACAAAAAGAGAAACTGATTTCAGTAAGCAGTCAGAGTAAAATTACAAGTGAGCAGATGCTGTCTGCCTATAGTGTTCCCGCACGGACACAACACCTGTGTACTGCAGATACATCTTTCCAGGTACTTGGTTTCATCCCTCAGGCTCCTTATGGAGGATGTGTTTCAAAAGCTACGCTAGTGTGTGTTGGCTGTAGGGCTGGGCGATAGAGCTAAAATGTTTATTATCAATATAACGCGTCCGAAAACTCTAAATTGCTGCCTTCTGCGGCAGTTTTCCCAGGAATGAAGGCATCAAGGCATGTCCGAATCCAATGTTAGGTTTACTTCCTGACTCCTAAGATCTTGTCCCACAATTCTATGCGTGTGCGCGCATGGGGAATGTAGTTAGTCGAGCCTGGTCGAGTTCGAAAAAATAAAATGGCGGCCAAGAAAGCGGCTGTAGCACAAATTTAGTGTAAATAAATGTAGATTTTCACTTTTTACACCTTTTAATTGCATTTCTAGCGAGAAACTAGTATTGTAGTTTTCAAATATGTGATTAGTTAGGCGCTCTCTGTTTATATTTCAAACACGCTGTCTTTGAAGTCTGTTCGAAAGCGTTTCTCTGAGCTGCCTTCATGCCTCCGAAGTCATTGCCTCATGAGGCGCTGCCTTAGTTTTCGGACCCAGCCATAATGTAGTCCAATGCAGCTTTAGCAATGCATTAACAGGCAAGGTTTTCCCTACCGTTATCGCTAAAGGTGTATCGACGGTACATATTGATATCGTTCTATCACCCAGCCCTAGTTCCCTGTACTCTTGTTTTGCATAGATGCAACCAATTTGATTGTATTTCGTTGGACACTGCAAACCAGCAAGCAATTTTGGCTAAAACAAAGCAAAATTTGGGCTGGCAGTGAAAGTCTATTAGATGTCTAACCATAGCCCAAAATTAGACGATGCGTATACTTTTAGAAAATGTAAAAGAAATGAAAGTAAACACCTCGAACACTTGTTGACTTTGCTTACATGATGGACTATCGTACATCTACAATTTATTTTGGCAAAAACGGCATGTTTATCATCAAATTCAAGGTTATTTAGAGTAGAAGTGGGTTACTCATAGCCGAACTATATTGGGCCTATAGACGCTTTCATTGGATGCATGTTGTCATGGTTACGTGTCGGGATGGAACTTAACTTCCAGTCTCTGTTTAATGGTCTGGCTAGTGGAACAAATATCTTGTCGAAAATAAATGTTTTGGTTTCCAAAAGGCGAGGGGAGATCGCGATCATGGGTCACCGCTATGTGAAGGGAGGTTTGGAAGCCAATTTGTTGTTAACATTGTATATATTCATTTTACACTGTAAGGCTAGCTCAGTGTATTTTTTGATATGATTTGAACTAAGATAATCTACATGTTATTTTGCTTGTTATCAGAAATAAACTACTCTAAAAGGACTCTATTGTTATTGATTCTTTGCAGAAGTTTACTGGAAGTTAAGCTTGTTCCATGAAAGCCGTTTATTTATGTTGTTACTGCTAAAACCATCTATAGTTAGCCGTCATTTCCAGTTTTTGCCTGCTGGTAAGATTAAGAAATGTTCTAGGTTATTTTCAACTTAAGGCCTGTGACTGCATCTGTGACATGTAATTTCCACAAATCAATTTGACATATACCTGAGTTTATACAGACTAATAAGAAACTTTTTTTGACCGAGGGTTTAAACAGAATTGTGAAAACATTAAGTTGAAAATAACCCACCACTGAGAGATCCTCCTAAACCTTAAAACTGCAAATCCATTTTGTGTGAAATATAATTTAGTTATTTCAGTGTATGTGTGTGTGCCCCACCTGTCTGTGCCCTCTCCCCTCACTCGGCGAGCGAGACCAGTGGCGATCAGATCTGTCGTGAGCATGGCGATGGTAGTCACGCTCGTGACCAAAACGCTCTTTATCCATTGAGCTGTGGTGGTGATGATGATGATGGTGGTGACGGCGGTCTTTCGCTCGCCCCCGCTCTTTAGGTGGAAGGTCACCTGACTGTGTAGTGGTGCTGAGATCAGTACCCAGACCTGACAAATCACAAACACAAAGGTATGCAATGAGATATAGTGAGATAATAACAGACAGCAGGGACATCAAGCCTTTAAATTCAGCCAAAAAAGACCTTATTGTTTTCTTGAGGTGCAGTAACTGTTCAAATGCAATGTGTGTGTTTGTGTGTGACCTGTATCTGCATCTGTATAGCGAGTGAGGGATCTCTCGGACGTGCGGTGACTGCAGTCTCTCTCTCTGTCTCGATCTCTCCTTCGCGGGCCATGTCGGTGACTCTCCTCCGACACCACTCTCTCCAGAGAGTAATCGTCCAGTCGCACGCCTCGTCCTGAACGTCCGTGGACCAATGAGGATGTGGAGCGGCGCATTGGACTTGTATCAGTGATGGTCTACAGAGAAAGAAAAGGAGAGGAGAAAAGGAAGAAAGAGTGGGGAAAGACAGAAGGTTACATTCACATTTGCTTTGGGTTATGATGTTATGGGTGCATTTGCATGTCTAGCTGGTAATATAAAAACGTCATCAGCTTAACACTCAGTCCATTCCACACCCACGGTGAAAACCAAGCTACAGATAAATCTGTCATGCACAACGAGGACAGAAGAAGAAATGAAGATCAACAAGATAAGCGATGGAGCTCTAGAGAGAAATACAGACAGAAAGAGAGACAGACAGACAGAGAGATATAGACAAACAGACAGACAGATACTGTATCTATACAGAAAGATGAGTCAGACAGACAGGCAGAGAGAAAGACAGATAGACAGCTAAATAGATAGACAGATAGATAGTTACAGATAGATATGGGTCAGTGATGTGATGTTAATTATTTTGTGTCCGTATGGTTCAATTAATGGTTCAAATAAATGTACAGATAACTTGCATACATTCTCTTTTTTGAGGACCAAGTCTTAAATTTCTGGTTTTATTTCATTTTGACAGAATATTTGGGGGATAACTGCAAAAATGTCAATGTGGTGTAACCGGTCTGTGTCAATTGGTGTAACTATTTAAAAGAAAATATAAATATATTCCCCAAAAATTTGGAACAAAATATATTCATCTAGTTTAGTGTAATATTATTTTTTTACATACATTTTTACATAAGTTCAGAGCTGATTTCATCATATGTCAGGACAAATATGACAAAAACGCATTAAAATTTACATTTAGAAATAACTAATAAAATTATATTTAAAAATGATTTTTTGATGATTACACTTACAAGCCATCAAGGTGGATAAAAAATGTAATATTTCTCATTCTTTGGCGCAATTGGAGGATACACCATTTGACATTTTCAGATCCATTCAGTCTTAACTTTCATAAAAATGGTGCAAATGTTATTTATTATTGAATAAAATGAACATAAATACACTTTCTCATCTTGCCAAATCGTTTTTGTCAATGACCCAGATAAAGATAGATAGATATAGACAGACAGGCAGGAAGATAGACAGAAAGATAGATAGTGAAAGACAGACAGATATCTACAGATAGAAAGACAAGCAGACATGTAGACATACATACACACATACATAAAGACAGACAGACAGGTCAATTTAGACAGACAGACAGACAGACAGACAGACAGACAGATATCTACAGATACACAGACCAGACAGACAGACAGACAGACAGGTCAATTTAGACAGACAGACAGACAGACAGACAGACAGACAGACAGACAGACAGCAAGGTCAATTTAGACAGACAGACAGACAGGTCAATTTAGACAGACAGACAGACAGACAGACAGACAGACAGACAGACAGACAGACAGACAGAAATAGATATATAGACAGAAAAATAGATAGTGAAAGACAGACAGATATATACAGATAGAAAGACAAGCAGACATATAGACATACATACACACATACATAAAGACAGACAGGTCAATTTAGACACACAGACACACAGACAGACAGACATAAATAGATATATAGACAGAAAAATAGATAGTGAAAGACAGACAGATATCTACATACAGAAAGACAGGCAGACATATAGATAGACATACATACACATCTACATACATACAGACAGGCAGATTTAGACAGACAGACAGACAGACATAAATAGACAGATAGACAAAAATAGATAATGCAAGACAGACAAATATCTACAGACAGAAAGACAGGCAGACATATAGATAGACATTCATACATACATACATACATACATACAGACAGACAGGTAGATATAAACAGACAGACAGGTAGATATAAACAGACAGACAGGCAGATACAAACTGAAAGACACCTATATACAGACAGACAGACAGACAGACAGACATCAACAGACAGACAAAGACAGACAGACAGTCAGTCAGATAGATAAATAGACAGACAGATAGAAAGAAAGACGACAGAGCATGCCTTGCATGCATGCCGGCATTTTCTAATCCAAGCAGAACCCTTAAATACTCATTGTTCATTGCCTTCTCTGCCATAGCTGAGCACACAAACCCCAATCCAGCCATTATTCCATGCACATAACCTGAGACAGCATGATGTATACAGTAGCACGTGTCTATAACATGTGTGAACACACAAAGACATTCTTGGGCATTATTTTGAGAAAGAAACGCTCATCTGCGTGTAAGCGTCTGAACATTGAAATAACCCTCTTGATCTCTTCATCACTCACACATTCACACACGCCAACGCTTGATGCCATGCGCTTTATTGGGACATGCTAACAAAATGACCGCTATTGGCCGCAGGTTTTTCCATTTGCGAGCTACGGGACGGCAAAAGCTCTCCAAGTCCACAGGACCAACACAGTGACAATATACAGGCAGACGAGCACACACACACATACATGGATACTGGGCTGCATAAGTGGACGGAGATAAAGCTAAAGATAGAAAAAGACAGAGACAAACAGAACATAGAAAGGAAATATAGGAAAGAATACAAGAAAGATGATATGAAATAAAGAGCTCAGTGAGACTTCAAGACTTAGAGAGATGAACAGACAAAAAACAGCATGAGAGAGAGAAAGAGAGAAAGAGAGAGAGAGGGGGCAGGAAAGCCAGAGACGGTACATACACTGAGGTTACTTCCTCTCGGCCTGTGTCTCCGTCGCTGTTCAACAGCAGACAGACGATGCGCAGAACAGGACACACGCATGAGATCACAGGGACGACACACACAGAGCACAGCAGAGAAAATGTGTGTGAGAATGAAAGACAGAAGAAAGAAACAAGGAAGTAAAGAGGAAACAAGAGGAAAAGGAAACAGAAAGGGACATGAGAGATGTAGACAAAATGATATAGATGTAATTAAGACATTTGCAATTAGTAGTGAGTGTCAAATGCCACATAAAAAACAGTGAAACACAAAAGGAGTTTGGAAGGAGAAAAGCCAGCAGAAAAAAATATGGAAGAAGGGAGAGTAGGAAGTAGGAAATCATAAGGGACAAAGTTATTGGTAGTATAATATTAAATTTAAAATTAAAGAGTAATGGGGCGTGCAAGATGGCCAATTAACATAATTAATGTGCACATACGTAAAAAAAAATGTTAAAAGACAACGGAAGCAGGGTTAGAGGAAGTGCATGAAGACATTGAGAAAAAACAAAACATGAGGATGAGAATGATTAAAATAAAATAAAATAGAAAGGAGAGAGGAGATATTATGATCCCATTTTAATTAAGAGAGAGCATAGGAACAAACAAGCATTGACAGGAAAAGGGTTGGGGGGGAGAAAGAGAAAAAAGACAAAAATTGAGCGAGTGTAGAGGAAGATAGGAAGCACACTAACACACTTACCGCTGCAGAACGCAAACTCTGTGGGGCAGAGCAGTGTTAAACAAGAGTGAGTCACAGAAACAACAGCCAGATCTACAGTACAGCTTTACACAACGGATGACCAGACTGTTCACTGTTATACAGACCCTCACACATCCTGCTTTTGTACGCAGAACGACACAGACACACACACAACTGGACAAATCATATATATTTACTCTCCTTGATGGACTACTCGTGAAATAACACTTCAGTGTGTACCTCACCAGACACACACACAACTTTTCTTTACATGTATTTGAAAATCCACCTTCACACAATCAGACAAAATGTCCAGACACATCTCCAACGCATACTCAACCAAGGGATCATGGGATTTATGTCAGTGTGAGACATGGTGTGTGTAAATGCATCAGGGTCTGTAGGTGCATTGGCAAATGATGCATTTTGGGTTTTTTATGTTTGTGTATGTTTGCAGAGTAGTACTGTCTACAGAGATTGATCTGTGGCAGTGTTTCAAAACAAATAATTTTTAAGTTTTTAATAGTTAAATTACATACAAGCAGGTAGGTTGTAATAAAGAGAAGTTTTTTACAGGGTTAAGTTTAGGCCTATTAAATAGTCCCTTAACTATAGTATAATGAAACATGTGACCTCTCATGGCATATTCAAGGATCTCTTGAAAAAAATGCAATATAATATACATAACTACATTATCAGTTATGTTTAAAACCTTACATAATAAACTGTATTGTTTTATAACCTTAGAATGAGCTGTTTTATCTACTTACACCACGGGTCTTCTTACATGGTAGTCGTTGTCATGTTTCTACAGTAGCCCTAAATGGACAAACTGCCATTGCTTCATTGCGTTTTGAAGTTTAGGTTGATTGCAATTCGCTTATCTTACTTTATACAGTGTGGAAAATAAGTATTTGAAGTATTATTCTCCCACTTAGAAATCATGGACGGGTCTGAAATTATCATCGTAGGTGCATGTCCACTGTGAGAGACATAATCTAAAAAAAAAAAAAAATCCAGAAATCACAATATATGATTTTTTAAAAACTATTTATTTTTATGATACAGCTGCAAATAAGTATTTTAACACAATAAGTATTTGAATTCTTACCCTCAAAGACCCTTTAAAATGTCCACCTCCACTCCATTTATTATCCTAAATTAGCTGCACCTGTTTGAGGTGGTTAGCTGCATAAAGACACCTGTCCACCCCATACAATCAGTAAGAATCCAACTACTAACATGGCCAAGACCAAAGAGCTGTCCAAAGACACTAGAGACAAAATTATACACCACCACAAGGCTGAAAAGGACTACGGGGAAATTGCCAAGCAGTTTGGTGAAAAAAGGTCCACTGTTGGAGCAATCATTAGAAAATGGAAGAAGCTAAGCATGACTGTCAATCTCCCTCGGAATGGGGCTCCATGCAAGATCTCACCTCGTGGGGTCTCAATGATCCTAAGAAAGGTGATAAATCAGCCCAGAACTACACGGGGGGAGCTGGTCAATGACCTGAAAAGAGCTGAGATCACCGTTTCCAAGGTTACTGTTGGTAATACACTAAGACGTAATGGTTTGAAATCATGCATGGTACGGAAGGTTCCCCTGCTTAAACCAGCACATGTCCAGGCCCATCTTAAGTTTGCCAATGACCATTTGGATGATCCAGAGGAGTCACAGGAGAAAGTCATGTAGTCAGATGAGACCAAAATAGAACTTTTTAGTCATAATTACACTAAACGTGTTTGGAGGAAGAAGAATGATGAGTGGGACAAAATCCCTCCTACAGTGTGTGCAACCTGGTGAAAAACTACAGGAAATGTTTGATCTCTGTAATTGCAAACACAGGCTACTGTACCAAATATTAACATTGACTTTCTCAGGTGTTTAAATACTTATTTTCCTCACTGTATATATTATAAATAAATATAGATATAATCAATATTCAAACTATAAAGATCACTACAAGTAATCATACATAACAGAGAACGATAACAATGTTTGTTCTAAGCTTGCATGCCGCAGTTTCACATTGTTAACCGCTTCAAAATTTGAATGAATTTTTATTGTTGATCAGCTAATAAAAAAATGCTCTGAAAGTGATCCCAGCCATATATTTATGTTTATCATAATAGTTGAGGTTTTGGAGTTATCTTACAATATATCAGCTATATTTAGCTTTTTTTTAAAGAGCCCCTTTTTCATTGCTAAAAAATTTATTTTGTGTATTTTGTATAATACAATGTGTGGTTTATGGTTAAAAAACACATTATTTTCCACATACTGTACATTTTTGTAGCTCTAGATTTCACTCTTTTACTGAAACACATGGATTTGAAAAGCTCTGTGCCTCTGATTGGCCAGCTAATCTGTACATTGTGATTGGCCTGAATACCCCTGACGTCCGCCGGAAATACGATGCTAACAGGAGTTAACTTACAGGCTATGAGCCTTAAAGAGCAATTATTGTCAGATTTACATTTTTACATTTCCTTTGGTGTGTAAGTGTGTATTAGTACATGTTAACAATATGCAAAAGGTACAAACCCTAAAGTAAACAATGACGCGAGTTCTTGGACTACAACAAACACATGGATTGTATGCAACAGTTTATTTCTTGGGATTGGTGATGTTTAGAAGACCGACATTATCATAAAACCTCCCGCTTCGAACTTAGCGTGTAAGTTAACTTCTGTTAGCATTGCATTGTGACCGAATCTTTCAAACATGGTAAGGAGCGTCACATTTCCTGCTGACGTCAGAGGTATTCAGGCCAATCACAAGTACAGATTAGCTGGCCAATCAAGGACACAGAGATTTTCAAATCTGTGTATTTCAGGAAGAGAGTGAAATCTGGAGCTACAAAAATGTACGGTATATGGAAAATAATGTGTTTTTTAAACCATAAACCACACAAACACATTGTATTATACCAAATACACAAAATAGAGTCATTTTTTAGCAATGAAATAGGTGCTCTATAAAACCTTTATCTTCATAGTTGCTCTCACTGTCATTGTGAATGGACCTTAAATTAATTTCTCATCACTACTTCAAATCAAGCACTGTCAACAGCACACTCCAGACACACCAAGGTTTTCCTTAAATTGAGCATACAATGATGCAGGGATCTCACTCTCTCTCACTCTCTCTCTCTCTGGCACACACAGCCATGCAGGAAAATGGTCATCAAAATGTGAGCCACCTATATATGTGCCCTTTGACTCTTGACAAGGACATGCTAGCATTTACATGTTAGCATGACAGCATACAAAACTGTCTGCAGTTTGGTTCCCCAAACTGAAGCGGTCAAAGGCTGAATAACTAACCGTGAAGCTATGTTGGGTACGGGATGATAACAGATAAAAGGTGGAAAAAACAAAATAGATGAAGGGTTTGATGGAAGGATGAAGGTGCTCACTTGGTTGTCTGCTGAGAGGCGTGGCATGGAGATGGTCCGGCCATGCCCTTCCATTGGGTGATAGGGCTCAGTGTCCGAGTAACCGTCCCCAACAGGCCCAATCTCTCTCATTTCTACAGTCTGCAAAACAGAGCAACAGCATGTGGGCCGGGCTGATGCCTGCTTCACCGGCCTACAGCTCTATCTGGTTTGATAATGGACCAATGAGGGTTTAAACTAGTACAGGGCATTCAATGATGTGCATTCAAGCTCATTTAAGCTTATCAGTCATTTAATATACAACTTTGCTAATGTGTCTGATTAGCCGAATAAAAAAAGTGCACTCTAGTCTCATAGCTTACATTGCTCACGAATATGACTTAGGGCGTACTCACATTATCCAAACCAAACCACACTCGGGCGCGTTTGACCCACAAAGCCTGGTTCGTTTGACTAGTGTGATCGCCCTGTACTGAGCCCGGACGCGGTTTGGTTAATCGTGCCCTGGCCGGGTTGCACAGGTGGGCTGAAGCGCGGTTTACCTGAAGGGGCGTCAATTGCACGTCCACTCACCTTCATCTGCCTCAGTAAAAACCTTTTGATGCGCGCAGCAGGGTTACATGAATGTCTGAGCTGCAAACGTGACAGACAAACTAACCAATATGATGACATGTGAGAGGGCTGTGTGTTATCGCACAACAAATGACTCCGAATAAAAAACACAGACTTAACATTACGATGGGTTCCAATGTTAAGAGAACACTTTACTTCCTGCTTTTTTCAAAACAATTGCATCTTAATGACGAAAGCGCGCCCGGGCTCGGATCGATAAAAATACAGTGTGAGTGCGTTCATCTGGTGGAGTGGGTATAATATGCACGGTTTGGATAATATGAGTGCACCCTTACTTTCTACAGGTTTTTATTGCTCAGTGGTTGCTCTTTCATAGCTCAGGAGATTTGAAAGATTTCTCTGTAACAACTTGGTAACAGTCCCCTTAGTAACTTTTAATAGCATGGGACTATTTTCGGGCACTGCATAATATTATTGCGCCTGCTGCAGCCATGTTATGGGAGCAAAGTCCTTTTTTTAGTACACAATGTCACTACAGAAGGGTCAAGTTTTAAATAGGAAAAATATTGAAACTTTTTGGTTATTTTTTAGCGCAATGCTAATTGTCTAATCAGATTAAATGGATTATGCTACGCTATGCTAAAAGTGGTAGCGCCAGACGGTAAAAATCAAATATTTAACTCTAGAGGAGCTGGAAAATGAGAGTGGAGTGTCCCTTTAAATAAATTTGGATTGAACAGGTAAAATATTTTGGATTCTGGTAAATTTGTTGAACTTTTGATTGCAGGATTGATTCCTCATCTGAGCTCAGTTTGTGACATTGTTGAGATCTCCTCTGAAACTCTGATGGAGACATATTTTTTTTTTTTAGGAAAAAATCTGAGCTTTGGTTACTTAAGCAAACAGGTGCTCTCCATTTGCCATCATTGATGTCTAGGACAAATAGGTGAGATATTAAAGGTCACGTTCTTTCTGATCCCATGTTTTAAACCCTAGTTAGTGTGTAATGTTGCTATAATAGCAGCATAAATAATACCTGTAAAATGATGAAGCTCAAAGTTCACTGCCAGGCGATATATTTTCTTTAACAGCATTCCCCTTTCAAAGCCTACAGCCAGGGGCGTAGCAAGCTTTTTAAAAGTGTGGGGGATGGATAACATTTTAAATTTGATATAAACACACCAGAAACGCGCGTATGTGCACCTGGGATGGAATTAAGCACCACCTATGACACAAACACATCCTCTCTTCTCTCATAGACCTCTTTCTCAAACTGTAACATTAATTTTTCATTGCTCACCTGTGAAACTTTCTGTGCCTCTCTCTCTCTCTCTCTCTTTAAACTGATCCCTCCAGCAACCTCATCTCCTAAACAAGGGTGCAGTGATAAAGGAATAAGGCTGTGGTACTAGCAAACCTTAGTGAACATTGTAATATATTAAATTAATGCAAAAATATATAATGGTAATAGGCTACTGTTGTTTAATGTCAACATTTATCAACATCCAGCTTTCAACTTCACTTACAGGATTTCTCTTGAAAACAGTTTCAATCTTCTCCTGCCTCTTTCTTTTCTGTATCTTATTGATACTGCGTGACAAAAAGATAATGGTAAGCTTGATAGTGACATGGGTCTGACAGGACTGTGACTGCAAAATTTTGTTACTTGTGCCCTGAAAAGCTTTTTCTCTGGTGGCCTAAATAATGTAACAATTTACCGTTTTTACATTAAAATAATATAGGCTACACTTCTTTCATTGTTTGCATACCTGTTGAAGAACTATGTCATCATTTCTCATTTTTTCTCCTCAACAAGTACAATCATACACAACAGGTAGTATTAACAAAGTATTCAGCTAATCAACAAACAATGCTCAAAATATCAAATCGATTGCACTAGCAATAAACCCACAAATACACTGCTTAGCAATTGCAATTTGTCCCTCATCCTCGTCAATTTTTAGCCAGCTGCTGAACCTGATTAGCATTAGTCCCAAATACATATCAAGCTTATTCACAAACCTCAAAAGCATAAAGTTAATTAAAGTGTTTAATAACGTTTTTAAACACTAATTCAAAGTAGCCTACCTGAAAAAGGGAGATGTAAATAAACATAAGTTCCCGCCTCCTCAGCGCGAGCTGACCGATCAATCTAACGCACCAAGAGAGGCGGGACTTGAGGCAGAACAGCCAATCATCAGCCGGTTCGTCATGTTTGAGAGGGGAGGGGGAGAGAATGCAGCGCAGCAGACAGAGAGCGGCCAGAGAAACGGAGGAGCGACTTTAATAAGACGATCTTGCAAAACTGCATAAAAAGTGTGGGTGTTGAACCCTCCCACCGGTAAAAGTGTGGGTGTTAAAACCCCCACATCCCCCACGGGTGCGACGCCCCTGCCTACAGCGAACGGCCGGTTTGGACTACCTATACTTCCTGCTTTAATGACGTAACTAGAACAGTTTTTTGATTAAACTCCGCCCACAGGAATACGTCAGTCGCCAGCAAAGCTAACGACAAGCTAAGCTGCTATCGAATCACAACACACTAAACAAACTACACAATCAGAACTCGATACGCATTTCTGAAGGAGGGACTTCATAGGACAAGGAAGACATCAGCCCGGTTTTAGGACAGTGAAAACAGCGGTATACAGATAGTAAATTGTGTAAAAAATACCAAGTTTTTTACACGTGAAACATGAACACATGTTATAATGCGCACTGTAAACACAACCAAAGCTTCAAAAACACAGAAAGAATGGGACCTTTAAAGAGATGGCATCTCTTGATTTAGGTTTTGTAATTAATAAAAACAATAAACTATTATCGTGAATCAGTTTAAATTTTAGTATTACACTTGGTGATTAGGTTCATCTGAGACTAGATGCACACTAACTTTGTCAGGTTTGATTGCCCTCCACTAGTTTAATGAAACTTAACATGCTCATTAAACCAAAGGCTGTCTATTCAGCCACCCCATGCATCATGGTACTAGGAGATGCTTCTGATGAGTGACTAGTGCAGGGAAACATGATTGTTAAGCTACAGAGAACAGTTACACTGAAGGAGAGATGAGAGTCTGAAGGGGGTTTGGTACGATCCAGCAGACAGTGAGGAAGCAGAGAAATACCCCTGCAGTCTGACAGAGGTGGCATGGTCTACACAAACAAGCTGAGATGAGTGAAGTTCAAAAACAAAGTCAGTTCATTAGAAAAAAGAGGTGAGCTACAGGCCAAGAGAGACAGAAGAGGTAGAAAGTGTGACGGTATGAATGAGAAGTGTGTCCAAACGCTGCAACAAGGGCTGTGATTGGCTGAAATTGGCACACAATTCTTGGAACACCAAAGGCTGAGAGAAGACCAGAAAACAGACTGTGCTGATATAGTCAGAGGCGTATTGATGGGGTACAAATACCTGCTAAAAGTCAGAACTGCAGTAAATGAAAGACTTCTGAGGAAAGACACAATGTAAAGGCAGAGCATCGCAAATGCTCTCTTGATCTCGCATCGGACTGTCAGGTATTACCTGCGGATTGTGGCGGCCGTCGTGGTGATCCTCGGAATACGGTCTTTCCGGGTTCGAATGATCTGGAACAGTCTTCTGGAACATTTCTTGGGCTCGCGACGTCACCCATGATTGGCTCCCACTCATTCCACCCTCTGGAGGTCTGTAGCAAAGACAGATGTTGGTTTCGAAACTCACACATATGTACGGCCCAATTTAAAATGTTTTTTTTTAGCAGATTTAAGACAGACAAAGGTAAAAGCTAATAAAAAAGCAGATATGCTGTTTTACTCACAGGCTGTTGACAGGTTCCTGTGGTAACTCGGGGAGGCCGTTCAACCCCTGCCCCCCTTCATGGTTCGGAGACGGCTCCATGCGCTGAAACATTAATGGCGTTCGGTTCTGTGTGAGATACGAACATGGCCTGCAGCTGGGATCAGACACACTCACGGGATATGGGGTAACACACACAAGCCACCGTGCATTACACAGGTGGTGGGTACCAGACAGCAGAGGTCACCCAGAGGGCATCATGGGAAACTGATTCCTTCTGTGCCCTCACCAACCTGAATGGAGTCTTCCATTGGGGCTATGCTGTCTAGGTAGGTGCTGATGGCACAAGGCATTTCCATCCAACCCACCAGAAAACATGGGTGGTTGTAACAATTTGGGCATGCTACAGTGAGGATCTGAGGTTCATATTAAGAACTAGAGGTTCTGGGTGGACTCGAGTGGTGGGGTGATACGTAAACAAGCACCCAACACCACTGGAGATCTCAAACTCAGAGATTGTGGTAGCCCAAAGGTTACACCAACAACAGCCCCTCAACATCCATTAATGAACATATTGGCTAGACAGAACGCCAAACAGAGGGAGAAAAAATTCAATGTTAGTGACGTTGATAAATCAACCTGACCGATCGATGAAGGGAGGAAGACGAGACAAAAGAGCAGAGCGAGAGACAGGGTAGAAAGAAAACACACATAACAAAAAAGTATAATATTGGGAGTGGGAATCTTTCATTCGATTTTGATTCAGGAAGTCACGATCAGATATCAAACTGCAAAACTGAATCAGTGACTCATTCCCAAATTGATTCTGTATAAAAGTTCAGATTCATTGTTTAACATTTTGATTAACTCTTTCCCCGCCATTGACGAGTTGTCTCGTCAATTAAGAAAAAAACATTAGCATAAAAAAGTGTTCCTAATAATTTTATATGTTAATCTGCAATACCGCACTTACCTAATTTATGAAAAAACTGAAGCCAAAATGTTATTTACTAATTTTAAACTTTGTGTATGTTTTGATAATCATCCCAAATCTGATCTCTAAAAAAATTCCTTCACAAAAATGCAATTATTTTAGCTTTTTGCTAAAAAAAAATATTTTTAAAGAAAAATACACATATTTAAGAGTTTATAAGCAGAGAAAAAAATATAGATAATGTTTTTTCCCCGTTTTGTTTGTTTATTGTTTATTTGAAAGCAGAGGGTCTGTTTTTTCATTTGATATATTTGATAGTTTATATATTTTTAGAAGAAATTTTTCCTGGAAGGTGTTTTGATACGGAGCCCCCCTCATGACATGGCCAAACCGTCATGAATGGTCATGAATTAGCAATTTGTTCTTACGATTTATTAATTCGTTCCCTCATTCAAGCTAAATCGTGGCCATGTTTTAGTTATTTGTTCCCTTGTTTACGCTAAACCATGGCCACGTTTTATTAATTTGTTCCCTCGATTAAGCTAAATCGTGGCCATGTTTTATAAATAGACCCTTTTACAGCTCATGTGATCAAATAGCCCGCGCGCATTTAGGCAACAGAAGTGGTGTTTTTCCCCATTGGTTCTAACGTGTTAGCAACTCAGAAAGTTTATTAAAACGGTTTCCCAGCATCCAAATGTCTGGTTTTTGCGTTTGGTTGAACTTATTTAATGAACTAATATACGTATATATGTATCTGGCAACTTTATTTTTGGCCATCTGCTAACGTCTTCTATCCACTCCACTATAGTACACAGATCTGGTAGCTGTGTTGAAAAAGTTAATAAAGTCAACTTTATAAAATAACTTTGTCTGTCTGTGTTGCTTCACTGCTGATTCTTGCCATACTTCCATTGCCTAAATGCGCGCGCATACGCTACCACATCATCATTGTGTACAAACAGTAAAAGGGTTTATAGGTGCCTAGAATTTTATTAAAACCACGATTTAGCTTAAACGAGGCCACGAATTAATAAAATTAATTAAAAAAAAGTTTGGCCATGTCATGAGGGAGGCTCCGTAATTTGTGAAACTTTTGTGAAAATAACAAAAAATGCTGGCGGGCAACTTTTCAAAAAATGGCTGGCGGGGAATGAGTTAAGCACTTTTGTGAAAGAATAAAAA
Organism: Misgurnus anguillicaudatus; assembly: GCF_027580225.2. Lineage (NCBI taxonomy): Eukaryota > Metazoa > Chordata > Actinopteri > Cypriniformes > Cobitidae > Misgurnus > Misgurnus anguillicaudatus. The sequence continues at coordinate 25,743,225 of NC_073350.2, read as the reverse complement.
TGCATGAGAATTTCCACAGCCAGAGGCGTCATGCCCATTCAAACTGAGGGGGCACCTGCCCCCTTGGTTTTTTGAGCCAATGGATTTTGCATTCAACCTCAAAATCAAATAAGCATCCATTGTTATTGGAATTTTAATCTGTTTAATATGCACAATATTGTACATTCTGTGCTGCATCCTTGTCACTTTTCGGAGATTTTCGCCGTTTTGATCATGTTACATTACTTTTATTCTGGCGGCAGCTGGCTGCAGTCAGCGCAGTCGCAGACGTCATCAGCGTCTGGGCGCGCTCACGAGCTCTTTACTGTTGCTGGCTTGCTGCTGCATTTGGCTATCTGAGGAATTAAAACGTGTTAGAAACGCTCACAACATTTCCAAACCCCAGTACGGTAATGTGCAGTTAACCTCCTCTGTGTAGAAAATGTATGGTTTTAAATGTGACTGTCTCAACGTTATATAGTAGAGATTCATCTTCTTGGCACAACGCCAAAGTTCGCCAGAGTTCACGCGGGCGCGGAATCTCACATGCTCACATGAGGTAAAATTGAATCCGTTCCTCTAATAATTTTATCTAAACATATTTTTTTTAAATCATTATTGAACATTGAAATCAATCACGTGGCTATAGCTTATGTCATTTTCGTTGTTTATATACTTTATGGATTTAAAATTACATTAATTTTAGTTATAATGTAGTTGTTGTGCAAAATGCATTAATGACACAATTAAACAAGCCATTAAGACTTAAATAAAACATGTCGTTTCAGATGTAAATATGATGCAAATGTGTCATTATTCCGATTGAATAGTATTTGATATTAAAGTTAGTCATCACTCTTATTTTGGAGGTTTTTGCATGAAAGCAGGGGTTTTCAGATTGTTAGAAATGTAAGTGCCATGGAAAGGACTGAAAGCTCTATAATATTTCGTTTGATGTCTGTGTATGCACAAATTTCTGTGAGCTGTTGACACTGTGCCCCCTCAAAAAAAATTGGTGCATGACGCCCCTGTCCACAGCCCTATTAAATATGTCATCAAAAATTGAAACAATAAAGAAAAGGAAAGACTTACACAGTAAATGCAAACAAGCTGACAACAAGTAGAAAGACAGACAGGGATATAGACAAAATAGGCCAGGGATGGATAAGGAGAAAACTGAGCCAAATAACCACTGTTGATGTTGAGAGGGTGGTAGAGATACAGGTACAGGTGAAATCAGTTAGGTAAACAGGTAGACCGACAGGGATTTAGGACAAGACACACATATTCAACCACTCCGTATACAGGCTCAGTGTTCATGGTCCTTGTACTACATATGGAGGTTTGAATTATAAGTTCGCATCTTAAAAATGTATAATCATGCCAATGGTACAGACGTACCACACAGGACACTTTAAGGTGTGTACATAAACCGTGCACACTGTGTCTGTAAAGAATGGAAACTTTTCATAGAGACAGGGATGACACTTACAAAAGGCCATGTTGTATCATTCAACATTAAATATCCTGCAAATCACTGCTTTACAAAATCAATCTGTTTAAGCGTGCATTAGGTATGAAATATGCATCTATACCTTAAAAAGAACAACTAAAACTATATTGCATGTACATTCTTTAAATATAGTGCTCTATGTTGACTGCAATGCGTATCACTTTGTTGCAAAAGCTGGATGCACACGTATATACTGCCCACATATAAACTTGAGGTTTCAGAAACAGCCATGAACTTGAGAAGGTAGCCTACAGTTACATCTTTAAGTATTACCTTAAGAGCATGAATAAACAAGACTCAATAATCTTCTCCGTAATGCTTATACGTAGGACATGCTTGAGTAAATACACAACATGCTTTATTTGTTGGTAGGATGTAAACAAGGAGGTTAAGAAAGGACAGAGCATATTTATTAGTTTGAAGCGGTACCTGCTCCTCTCGAAGCGCCTGCAGCTTTTTGGCTTTGCTCTGCCGGTAATACTCCATGATCATCATGGCAGCATAGATCTTGCCCACTGTCAGGTCTGTTGCTGCTGAAAGGATGAAAAAGTTACCCTGCACAATTAGACCGGGGTGGAATGGGACCCTGAGCCGAGAGGGGAATGGGAGTTGGAGACAAAGCATGCCACAAACACAAAGGTCCAGCCCCACAGATCCAGACTAAACCCAGTCATCATGACATCAAAAGAACTGTACTTCCAGTTCTTGTTAGTCGAGATTGAGTCTTAATCTGGGTCTAAGAAACTGGACTACAGATACACAACACATTACAGGACTAATTACAGTACATACAGTACACTGTCCCCAAAAAGTAACTAGATTGTTGCATTGAATAACATACAAAATTGCCATTTTATCATTGCATAAATGCTTAAAAAGTACACTCACCTAAAGGTTTGTTAAGAACACCTGTTCAATTTCTCATTAATGCAATTATCTAATCAACCAATCACATGACAGTGCTTCAATGCATTTAGGGCTGTGGTCCTGGTCAAGACAATCTCCTGGACTCCAAACTGAATGTCAAAATGATGATTTAAGCAATTTTGAGCATGGCATGGTTGTTGGTGCCAGACGGGCCAGTCTGAGTATTTTACAATCTGCTCAGTTACTGGGATTTTCACGCACAACCATTTGTAGGGTTTACAAAGAATGGTGTGAAAAGGGAAAAACATCCAGTATGTGGCAGTCCTGTGGGCGAAAATGCCTTGTTGATGCTAGAGGAGAATGGGCCGACTGATTCAAGCTGATAGAATACAACTTTGACTGAAATAACCACTCGTTACAACCGAGGTATGCAGCAAAGCATTTGTGAAGCCACAACACGCACAACCCTGAGGCGTATGGGCTACAACAGCAGAAGACCCCACCGGGTCTCACTCGTCTCCACTACAAATAGGAAAAAGAGGCTTCAATTTGCATGAGCTCACCAAAATTGGACAGTTGAAGACTGGAAAAATGCTGCCTGGTCTGATGGGCCAACATTTCTAAAGAATGCTTTCAGCACCTTGTTGAATCAATGCCACGTAGAATTAAGGTAGTTCTGAAGGCGAAAGGGGGTCAAACACAGTTTTAATATGGTGTTCCTAATAATCCTTTAGGTGAGTGTATATGCATGTGCTATATAAAATAAATGCCACTTGGTTTGATATTCTATTAGGTAATGCTATAAAAAGCAGACATTTTAAACTTGGTTAATTTTGGGGCTACTGTGTTTACAATCATATATACACACACCACAATATACCACTGACACTTGACAAAGTTCAAAGTACACCGACACGTACAAAATGCCACAGAGCTGATAGTCTTATCACAGTCAGATCATCATACGGTAAAATATTTTAAGCTACATATTTCTTTACTACATTAAATTCCTATACAAGGACTCAACAACCATTCCACTCTGAGTAAATGTCATCATTGTGGCTGTAAAGTAAAGATCAGCGCATGACAATGTTTGAAATATGGCCTTGTAGGAGCTCAAATTTTTCATTAAAACTCTACAGCGGCATCCAGAGTTTGAATGAGACACATAACATATAATTTGAAAAATTTTGAGCTGCCATAAATGTAAAACCTTAATTCATGTAAAATGTAACTCCTTAATCTCATAGTGAAATGTTATTAAGTCCCCTTTAATAAACTTAAAATAACTGTAAAACATGCTGAAATTAATCCTAAAAGCATGCTAAACACATTAGAGTTAGACTTATTTGTTTATAAAGGCAGATTAACATAAGTAAATCCATCATACTGTAAACTACCCATTGTAACGTATTTAAACATCCTTAGATTAGAGATAATCCAAGTTTAAGTGATCTAAGTTAACTGTGGCTATACTCTGAGGTGGCTCTGTGGTTTGAAGGCTATAGCCCAGCTTTGTGTTTAACACATGCTGGAGTGAAAAGACTTCTATAGAGGATCCATCTATAGCGAGGCACCCGCTGATAACAGGCAATGAAGACAGAGGATATGATAAAGCAAGAGGGAGAAAAGAGAGGGGAATATGTAGCTGATAGCCTATGCAAATGTAAGAGGCAAAAGGTAGTTAAATTTGCCAAAGCACACAAGCACTGCCATGTCGGGTCAAGTACTCATTGTATGAAAGAAAGAAATGCATGCTGGTAAACGGAAATAACTCATCTAACAGTACAGCAGGACGATGGTTTACTGTGCATTTTTTGCTTGTCAAGCATGCCTTTAGTACTACAAATGGGATGCACGGTATGTTCAGCAACTGAAACGGCAAAAAAGACATCTTTCTCGGACACTTTAAAATGCTTTGAACTGCATTTATACTGTAAAGAGAGTGCGCCTCTTATTCTACGATGGTTAATCCTGTCATCATAAAAGTTATTGTTCAGTAATCTAGAGTAATTAGATTAATTAAATAAAAGTCTTCACTTTTTCTGCCAAACACCTTATTTTGCTATTTTAAGCTGGTTACAGAACATTTGGTGCATCCAGAGCTTTAGTAAAATTTATGCTTATTACATTATATTACTCAGAAAAAAAAGAGTTTTTTGTGATTGTTGCGGGCAAAAACCTTGATCGTGCGGCACGTTTTCTTAAAAAAGCGATGGAATATGTGAGATATTAATGCAATTTTAAGCACAGAAATTGCGGGAACTTGCAAAAACTGTTTGCAGCTTTTCAATGATGTTCACGTCACATAATCACGTCACTTCATGACGTTCCCATTGCAACAGGGGACATGGCTGCTTGTGTGAAGTAAATGCAACATTTTTCAACTTTATGCTGATTTTTGCTACGAAAATGCGGGTATTATGAAATCATGCAAGCCCCACATATTTTGCGCACGGAAATCTGCAATTTATGCTGCGAAAGTGCGGCATATTTGAAAAAATGCGACCCCCGCATAAATATGCAGACTTAAGCGCCAATCTCATTGGTCGGCCAACTTTTAACGTGCCGCATCAAACCAGTTCTGGAGGGACTGATGTAGTACACACAGTTTATTCTTGTCAAGAACCGCCCTTTTAGACCAGATGGGGCAGTCAGATCGACATGCAAAACGACCAATCAAAATTCTGTTTGTTATGTAACATGAAATCAGTGCTACCATAACAAACTAGCTGGTGATTGAGACTACATTTTAAAACAAAACTCATTGTGACCCTGGACCACAAAACCAGTCATAAGCAGCACATGTATATTTGTAGTAATAGCAAAAAATACATTGTATGGGTCAAAATTATCAATCTTTTTTTAATGCCAGAAATAATTAGGATATTAAAGGTGCCAAAGAATGCATTGAAATAATATGTCAAATTGTTCTCTGATAAAGTATGTGGCTTTATTTTTTATTAATGCTTATTTACAACCATACGATCTGCATTTAGAATTAAAAGGTCTACTATTACCTTATTTGAAAGCGTCATGAATAATAATTTTAAGCTCTGCTATGATTGGCTTTTAGTTGCTTTCTGTGTGTGTAAAATGTTTGAGCAATTTTGAGAAACAATCAATTGTTTGTGGGAGTTTTTCAGTATAGACCTGTAAAACGTAACTAAAGTAGAACTTCAGCCCACCGTTACGGCGCATTCACACGGGGCGTCAGCGTTAACGCTTCCCATTTACTTTTAATGGGTGACTTCATGCGTTGCCGAACTGAATTGTGGATCCGTCGGTGCCGCGTCAGTGCCGTTGTTTGCGGCAGAAGTTGAACATTTCTCAACTTTTCAAGCGGTAACGCATGCGTCAGCCAATCAGATCGCCTTATGCAAATAACTTAGGCAGAGCCAGCCAAGTACGTTTATGGAAGAATGGAGTATGTGTAGCGGCCACTGTGATTGGCTGTTGGCCACGCTTCAGACAAGCCTTCCGTTAAGCGTTAATGCTGACGCCCCGTGTGAATGCGCCGTTAGCATACAGCATTAACTAACAAATAGCGCTAACACAGCAGTGCCAACTTTGTTTTTAGCATTGTAACAACATACTTAATTTAATGCAACTGTAACGTCACCGTTGGTGTTATATTGATATTGGCCTGTTTTCCAGTGACCTTTTGCAGGCATAAGGATCACATAAGGAGGAGGAAACAATAGGGTTTGAGGCTCAAAATATGTGATTACCATGTAGAGAGCTCTTAATTATTCATCTATGCCTAGGAAAATACAGTTTTACATTCTACGGCACCTTTTTACATTCTACGGCACCTATAAAAATTATATTTGTTGCTAAGGACTTCATTTGGACAACTTTGGAGGTATTTTTGCACCCTCAGATCTCCAAATACTGACCTATCGTACATCAGTGAAAAACTGATTTGTTCAGCTTTTAGATGATGTATAAATCTCAATTTCCAAAAATGCTGTGGTTTGTGGTCCAGGGTCACATTTGGTTTTGCATTACTCTGTATTTTTGTATAGCCAAAATGCATCATGCTAGCCATCTATAGCTAAGGCTAGGATAATATCACTACTCTGAACATGAGATAATAATTTTATAAAGTAATAATGTAGAGTGAATCTCAGTGATGATAGCATGGTAGTAAACAGAAATGAAAATGAGTTCATCTGGTTATATGAAGAGGAAAAGGATCTTTGGGGATAAGAGAGAAAGTAAGTTTAAGGTTTTGAGAGTGTTGCCTGATCAGAGGGTGCTGAGCGGTGTGAATTGAAAGAAGCTTTCCTCTGATGAATTGGTGATCTTTGGTTGTCTTTTTTTTACAAACCCATCTGCAACTTACACTTGTGTGGCGTTACCAGCAGATCCAGGTTCTTCTGGGAAAGATTTGGCCAGATCGCCATCATTTCTTTACGGAGCTCCGCGTCCATCTGGTGTTTGTCTGCGCCGCCTAAAAGCGTACGATTTTAGGACAGGGTAAACGCACACACACAAACGCCAGTTTAAAGAAGGAAAATAAAGATTTTGCTTCATACCCTTGGCAATTTTGATGTCGAGGGCCGTGCGGATCAAGGCCATGAGTGTGGAGTTAAAATGCACGGTGTTGTCATCTGCAACAGGTAGATCCATACGCAGCAGTCTCTGTGGAGAGCCAATCAGAGAGGATGAGGGTGGGGCTGTGCAAGTTAAACCTCCAATCAGATGTTTGGTGGGCTGATAAAAGGCTTGGGGAGCTCATCAAGTCGTAGCCATAAATAATTTACTGCCTTTTTCTAAAAACAGCCAAACTTATACTGTTTTATAATAAAAGGGGTATAACTTCACTAAGCTTTCAGTGATACTTATACAACCACATCTGGCTATATCTCATTGGTATCTGTGAGAGCTGCTTTCAGATGATTGACCAAAAGAGTGACAGACAACCTGCAATCTTACAGTACAATGTGTGAATGAACCTGATCTCATTCACACATTTTTTTAAGACAAATGCAGTACAAACTACTGTACAGTTGATACATACACATCAATTAAGGGACTTAACCGCAGCCCTCACAGATAACACAGAAACAGTATCACATCAGAAGTCGTCATGCCTTCTCTTTCTCATCTCATCTAAACTCAGACCAGTTAGAAATAGCAGGCCCAAAAAGTATTTTGAAACTTTAGGAAAACCTACAAATGTATGAATGTGTAAAAATGCATTTGAGCAAAAGCACAAGCAGATATTTCATGTCACAAAACAAGATTTAAATGATTAATAATTCACAAAAACCAACATATTAAATAAACATTTTAAATCTATAGTGTATGAGACTTTACCTAGATTTTACATTTAAAAAAATATACTTTATATATATACTGTTTATAATAAAGACTAAATAAAGTAGAGAATAAAGTTGTCAAACCTGTGCATTACACCAGTGGTTACTCTGCTAGGACACATGTGACCAACTGGTACAAAGGCCCTGTCCCAAATGGCGCACTTCATCTGGCCTTTCAGTCGCGTGGCCTTAAATCGCGCATGGTCGCTTATTCTACGAGTCCGTAGGGTCTTCGGCGAAGCCCACACTGCAGTAGACTTCGCACACTTTACCAACCCAGAAGTCCTTGCGAAAGAGCCATCAGACCAATCAGAAGACGGAAGGGAGGAGTTCACACTGACGGGCAACTTCTTTTTCTATTTCAGGTGCACCCACGTGGACTCGCATAAAGGGTCCCTAAAGCCTGCACTACATGATGTCATCAAAGTGTGCACTCTGAAGCCTGATTTATAGTCGTGCGTAAGTTCTACGCCGTAGCTACCCGTAGCCTGTGCGTAGCTCTGCATAGCCTGAAGCACACCTCGCAAAAATTTTAACAGCGCGTCAGTTCTACGCGGACCGCAAAGCGCTGTGATTGGTCCACCAGAACCCTTCCTGTCAGGTAAAAAAACTGCGTCATAGGTATTTCCGTTTGCGAAGGTGAAAACAAAGATGAGCCAAGTTGAGGAGTGATTTAACTCAAACTGCATCAAAAGTCTCTGTTTATTTACTTCCATCATTGCTGGTCTTCTCAAATCATACACAACAAGTTGCTGTTTCTTCTTCGTTTGTGGGTTAACTTGCCAAGCTTCTTCTTCTCTGACGGTCGCGCTGCTACTGTGGTTACACGCGTGGCTACTGCCTACCAGCGGTTTGCGCATGTGTTTGCACGTCGACGTGGAGGACGACGCAAAAGTATAAATGAAAACCGATGCGGAACCTATGCCGTCGTGGCTACGCCGTAGGACCTACGTACGACCATAACGAGCCCTTGAGGAGGACCACAAGTCCGGAGTGTGCCATTTGTGACAGGGCCAATGAATCGCAATAGCAAAAAAAGTTTAGAAAAAGTTTAGCATTACTTTGTATTACTCAGCACTTGATATTTGCGAGAATTTTAAAGTGTGTCCAAATACTTTTTGGGACCAGTCAACCATCATGATGTGCAAAAACTGACTCTGAATCAGCTGGTTAAATAATAATTTCATAATGACATATTATGAAAGGCTACTGCTTTAGAGCTCCCCCTACCTCTTGGAGGTCTTTTATTTGGGACAACCAATGAATGAAAATAAACCTTGAAAAAACAGCAGTTTGATAGCCATTTTTTAGGATGGTGTTTTTATTCATTGGATCTACCTTCATGAGTGTTTCTAACACACAAGCACACAACATGGCGTTAGTGTTTAGGCAGGTGTGTGCACATGAGACCATTGAAAGTGTGTATGTGTGCCTGCGTGCATTTCCTGTCAGTCAGTGTAGACACCAACGAGCACAAGGCGCAGTTCCAGCGGTGGTCATGCAAAAGCACATGCGACGCAGCACTCCCCAAACCAGAGCACAGTGATGGCACACGCGCAAACTCCCACCCGCCCAAACATCGTCTCCGATTCATGCGACATGCAATGCATGCACCCCCCCTCCTCCCTCCCCAACCCCCTCACAAAACGAGAGCAGTGCAGCCGCGCACAGAGAGTATCATTTTATCTTCAACACTTGTATTTTTTGGGTTATCCTTCTTTGGGTTAAATTTCTCATAGGGTTTATGATTTGGTTATGATTTAGTGTTTTTCATTTTTCTGATCTCTCAATGCAAAACGGGTGCAGTTTTTAGAAAGTCAGATAAGGGGTGGCATTCCCTACGGTGTTAAAGAGGAAAAATGGTCATGTTTTACACCGAGCAGGTGTAGGACTGAATTAGGGGGCACAGGTATAGAGGTTAGTTCACTTCAGACTGGAAAGCTATGAGATGTACCACATATAAAAAATAATGAGAGAGGGGGAATGGTTGTTTTTGGCAATGGATAGAGAGAAGTACTAAGAAAGAGAATCAAAGAAGAATGTTGTTTGTTGGAGATGAAGGGAAACTGCAAGCGAGAATAAGGAAAGTGACAGGAAGAGTTTGGGATTTAGTTATCAGTAAAGCTTTGTAAATTTGTAACTTAAACACTTCACTTCATATGACATCTAATTGTACCATACAAATCATGTTGGCCTGGCACAAGTCCATTCAATGGTAGATGTTGACTGTAGATGTTTCATATATGTATATTTGAAAGGCCCGCTGACTGATAGAGAGACAAAGAGCAAGAAAAGGGAGACATGCTGTGTTCCAAATTGAATACTGGCATACTGCTTGCTTACTAGCATACTTTCTGCCGTAGTATACAATGTGTACTGCTTACTATTTTAATATATATATTTAATATAATGCCTGTATTATAAAACGTTAATTGTTTTAAACAACAGTATGCAAAATTTTTGCCAATTTTTAAAATATCATTAAGAAGATAAATTAGTTTATTTGCAAAAAGATTTTAACTTTTGACAAAACCGTAACACTTTACAATAAAACTGTATTCGTTTATATTAGTAAATCTATTAACTAACATGAACTAAGAATGTGCAATATAGTTTTTAGCATGTATTAATCTATGTTAATGTTAGTTAATACAACTGTTAGTTAATTGTGCATTAACTAATAGAGACAAAGTGCAACGCATCATAACCTGAAAACCACGCCCACCGGGGAGGAAAACAATCCATCCGTCTCCATTAACTTTGTATTGCGAGAGGCTGCAGAATAATGCCCAAAAGCTGTTGTGTGACAGGATGTACAGCTAACAAGCCAAAAAACCCAGAAATATGTTTTTATAAGCTGTCTACTCCAAAAAACGAGCGTTTAAAGACATAAAAGTGAAAACAGGCAACTTTTCATTGTACTAATATTAGTAGACCTGCACCCACTAGAGGAAAACGTAGTCGGCGATCCACTTTTTTCTTCTTAAAGGCTGGGTTTTACGACCTGACAGCTTATAAAAACGTATTCCTGGGCTTTTTGGCCTGTTAGCTGGCATTATTCTGTTTTTTGTTGTAAGCCAGAAATGACAAGGAGGTGGCCTCTCGCAATTCAAAGTCAATGGAGACGGTCGGACCCCCCCCAGTGGGCATTGGCTTTCAAATTTTAACTGCGCTCTGTCTCTATGTTGATAGATTTTAAAAATGTATTTGTAAATGCTGAAAGTAACATGAACTAAGATTAATAAATGCCATAGAAGTATTGTTCATTGTTAGCTAATGCATTAACTCATGTCAACAAATAAAACCTTATTGAAAAGTGTTAATGACAAGACAAAAAACTAACAAAAAAGTTATTTCAATCTCACCAGAGACAAAATGTTAAGTTGAGTGCATTGCTTTGTGGGATACAGCATTCTGTGCAGTATGATCAATTGTCAAATGCAAATATAGCAGGATAAATTTGCATACTATGCACAGTACACCCTATATACTACAGAAGTGTCAAGTATGGTAGTATGCTATTCTGAACTCAGCAAAAAGAGGGAGGAGACAGGAAGTGAGTGGAAAAGGAGAGCAAAGGAGAGGAAGCGGCAAGGGAGGGTTTATGAAGCTTAGAAAAAGTCAAAGAGGAGACCAGGAGGTTGATACTGAGGATTCTCATGAAGGGAGGGCTATGTAGAGATGAAATGGTGGAGAATGTGGGCATAAAGAAAAGAGAGCATCAGATCTGAAGAAAGAAAGAACGAGAGACAGTAAGAAAAAGAGAGAGGGGAACGGAAAACAGGTCAGAACTGCATTGACAGAATCAAACGAAGGACATGTGGAAAAGCTTATCTGTGATTCTAGTGGATTACTAAAAAATTCAAAAAGATGGCTTCTGAACCCTAAATGATCACACTGGCTGAACCTGCAAAACGTGTTACCTGCCGAAGGTCACAGAAAACGAAAACATGTGTGAGGGGAGATAAGTGGACTGTACGAAAAAAGTTCAGAGTTCATCCACAGGAGGGAGAGGCGCAGAGGAAAAAGGCACACGATCCTTCCCAGTCCTTCTGTACACGCACACAGTGTATATTTCTAATTGATATTGGGTATATTTCTGAAATATTTTGCACCTTTTCTAGCTTTATATTTGTATTTAAGGGTTCTACAAAACCTGAGGATGCAGTTAACTTTAATGGAAGGAAATAAGCTGAGGAATAAACTATACTGAGCTTATCGAGTCTTAGACTGTGCAACATTCTTGTTAAAGGTGCTGTAGGCAATTGTTTTTTAATTATTTATTAAGTACAATTAAATACCAGTTTAACAGGATGTTATTTGCATGATGTTGTAGGAAATTTGGAAAGACTGAAAGATGCAGGATAAAGATCACTTGGAAACATTACAGATACTGTATATGACACCTAATATCTATACTGTAAAACTATTTTTAAAAAACAGAAATCCTCTCTACTGTAAAATAATTTCAGTCAACAGTGGGCATGGTTTTGGAAACATGGTGTGTCTAGGAAGGAATAAATGTGCATGTTTGGTGGAAATGAGCAAACACTGCTTACAGTACCTTTAACATTGGTGATGTCATTATAATGTTTAAGACCTTTGCCTCTGTATGAGTGCGAGTGAGCGTTTGAGTACGGTGCAGAAGGGCTGACAAGGTATCCTCCGATCTCTCTCTCCAGTGGATGTGTGTTCGTATTTGTGCGTGTCAGCTGACTATCACTTCCGTCGGTACCCCACAACGAAAAAATAAAGATACAGCAGCTCACCAACACCAACACTAACAGAAAAAAAACGGACAGCTTTGATTGGCTGTGGCGCACCCACGACGGGCTGCTGCCGCTAACCTTGTAGGCGACCCGAGCTGGGCACCTCTTCCCCAGGCCTAGCGGTGGACACATGTGCCTGAGCATCTCATACATATCACTGTAACTGATCCTGCCGCTGTAGGGGGTGATGGGTTGGGGTGGGAAAGGGGTGAGACCCCCAAAAACAAATGAGGAGAACGAAATTAAAGAGGACGACGGACGAAGAAAATAACGGACAAGAAGAGAACCAATGGAGAGGAGGAGACCATGGGACAAACCGGAGGATGGTGGGAAATAAACGAAATTAAAAGGAAATAAGAACGGCAAGAAGGAAAAACAAAGACACATAGGTTATTGTTTTGGTCTGGGCAAGGGGCGGGGTTTTGAGAGCGTGAGAGCTCTTGATTGGCTGGATCTGCAGTTATGCAAGTGGAGGTTAAACAGGAGGAGGGGAAGCTGGGTTTTTAGTCCTAGTAAAAACACTGTTCTATGCGATCGTAGCACGGTCCCATAGAACTGCAGTGGGGCTTCAAACAGGCAAAGAAAAGCACCGCTGCTTGGTGGTGAACTATGGCAGTCACGTCAATGCAGTCCTCTGATCCCCAACCCTCACTTCGTCCCCAAACAAAGAACAATGCACACTGTTACACCCAGTCTGCCAAGGCATGGTTCAACAGCAAGCAGAAAAAAACAACAAAATGGCTGATTCAATCATTTTTTGTTATCTTTTT